>NW_015167547.1:973734-997484 GCF_001447785.1 Gekko japonicus
TGCTTTTGATTTGTTGTGAAAACTGGGTGTCACTAATCTACAGAGACCCTTCTTCTTATAATCTATAGAAGTAATTTAGGCTGTAGAAATGAATGTAAAAATCACTGGTGCGAGAACTAAGAAAATTAAAAATTTAGTCAAATATTTAGTCACAAGATTTTTTGTTTGTTCGTTTTGCTTAGATTTACTAATACCTCAGCTGCACTGCTAGAATTAGGAGTATTTAATGTCAATATAAACATCAAAGCCAGACTGCCAATGTGTGTGTGTGTGTGTGTGTGTATGTGTAGACTTCTAGTCAACAACATCTGTAGATGTTTTCCATGGGGAGCAAATGGAGTACAGCAAACTGACATTTTCTAATGAATGGCAAAGAAAGCAACTTTCAGATATTGCATTCTGCACATGAGAGCACTATGCATTTTTACAGAAAGCACCATATAGAAATGATATTCCCAAATCAAAACCTCTAAATTATATCAGGCTAAATCAAGAACAGCTCCACCAAATCATCTTTTGACTCAACAAGATTATCAAATTCTTGTACTGTACAATAATGTTCTTTCTTTCTTAGTTAATCTTAGTCATTGTTTAACAAAAACAGCAACAACCTGTCCAAAAGAATCTATTCAGTGTTTATTTAGAGCTGATAATTGCAAGGGTACTCAGTGATTCTGGAGCTGCAGGCAAAGCTGGAGGATGGGTCCCAAGAGTCACTGAGTGTAGGCGGGCAGAGCCACATGTCCTCCCACCACACAGGTGGTTGCCCCCAGCATCTGCCTGAGTGAAGCCACTGCCGCCAAGAATAAGCCATGAATAGGTGCTAACCATATCAAATGCAGTATGTAGTAGGTTGGCATGTACACTACCATCGATTGCTGTCTTATAAGAAGTACGTTCACAGAGTTAGTAACTAGAGTTGGGCATCATGCCAGAATGTGAGGAAAGAGAAGGGAGTTGCTGAGATATTCTAAAATCCCAAGTATCAGTTATCTTTTCCTATAATTTAGGTCTGGACATCCATTTATCAATTGAATGCAATGAATTAAATTCTTTCAATTCTTATCTTTCAGTCTGTAAAAAAAAGTGTACATTATGCACCAAAACAGAAATAAATGGGAGAAAATAACTCTCCTATACTCCGGCTTGCAAGAAAATATACTGTACACCTTATAAACATCAAATTGCTTTCCTTGATTGAACTTAATACCTATATAGCACCGTACTGTCTCTCCAAAAGTGATCAGCCAGGTATCCCAAGGACACTCACACTGAAGACATTTATTTTATTTATTTGCTTTTTTAATGTCCTGCCATTCTCTCAATGAGTACTCCAAGTGACTCCATCATACTCTGCTTTTCCATTTGATCTTTCTAACAACCTTTTGAGGTAGGTTAGGCTGGAAGTGTGTGACTGGCCCAAGGTCACCTTGCAAGCTTCCATGGCAGAGTGGAGAGTTGAACCTGGGTTTCCCAGATCTAGTTCAACAGACTAACCGCTACACCACACTGGTATAGATATGGTGCTGTTACCTCTACTGACTATTATTTGCCCCCAGATACAACATGGGTAAATGGGCCTGTTCTCCAGAATTTGCAAAGACCTCTCTCTTCTTGGGCGAAGAAGAAATGTAAGATAAATCTATATATCTAATTCCAACAGTGGGCGGGTTGTGCAGATACTTATTTCTGCCAACAGAGGGCTCACTCTCCCCCAACAGCTTTTCCTACATAGTCAGAAGACTTTCTGTGTCTGCAGAAAAATCTAAGAAGTAAAAAAAATCCCCCCAATACCTTTTGAAATGGCCTCTGCAGGGATCTAACTCCAGGCATCAACAGTGAGAGAGAGATTAGAATGTTCAGGGTGTGTGGGGGGGGAGGCTTCTAACTGGCTCTGTCAGTAAAAGGGTGGGGGAAAGGCCCTTTCCTGGCATCTTTTGGCCTCGGAGGGAGGGATGGAGGGAGGGAGCCTTGGGGCCAGGCCTGACAAGGGCTGCCAATGCCAGGCTGGGGAATCCCTAGAGGTTTTGAGATGGACTGTAAGGAGGGCTAGGTTTGGGGAAGGGAGAGGCCTCGGCTGGGTATAATGCCACAGAGTCCACTCTCCAAAGCAGCCATTTTCAACAGGGAGACAGATCTCTGCTGTCTTGAGTTCAGTTGTAATTCTGGGGGGGGGGTCCTCCAGGCCCCACTTAGAGGTTAGCAACGCTAGGCCTGGCAGCAGTTTAGGGTCGCCAGGTCCCCCCCGGCCACCGGCAGGGGATGATAGGTAAGGTTGCCAGATCCAGGCTGGGAAACTCCTGGAGATTTGTGGGTAGAGCCTGAGGAGAAGAGGGCCCTCAGTGAAGTACAATGCCATAGAGTCCACCCTCCAAAGCATCCATTTTCTCCATGGGAAGTTATCTCTGTAGTCTGGAGATGAGCAGGAATTACAGGGGATCTCCAGGTCCCACCTGGAGGCTGGCATCCCTAGGCAGCACCCTCTGGGTGACTTGATACCACCTGATTTGCATGACTCAATTAGGCCCAGCTGCTTGCTACTGTTCATCAGCAGCCAGCCTATGAAATAAGAAGAGAAGAAGAAGAGAAAAGATTGGATGTATACCCTGCCTTTCACTACCCAAAGGAGTCTCAGAGTGGCTTACCAACTCCTTTTCTTTCCCCTCCCCACAATAGACACCCTGTGAGGTAGGTGGGGCTGAGAGAGCTCTGACAGTAACTGTTCTTTTTCAAGAACAGCTGTGCCAGGACTATGGCTTGCCCAAGGTCATCAAGCAGGTGCAAGTGGAGGAGTTGGAAATCAAACCCAGTTCTCCCAGATTAGAGTCCACGCACTTAACCACTACACCAAACTGGCTCTCAGGGGGCACCCCCAAACACACTGCTAGCAGCTAGCTCAGCTCAGCAAGAAAAATAAAATAAGCCAGCTAGATGGGAACTTGGGAGGCCTGGGCAGTAAGTCGTGGGCCTGGCGCCGAGATGCCTCACTGTAGCTACGGGCCTGATGAGCTAGCTTTTTTTTAATTAAAGGAGAACAACATCATCTGTTAAATCCTGCCACATGGAAAAAAAGTTAAAACAGAAACCTTATGATGGCTTACCTGATCATTAGCCAAACAGAAAGGTTGCTTTAAGAAGCAGATTTGGGGCATTCAGTTGGTAGTAAATGGTTAGTTATTTAACTATTATTATGTTTGCTACAGGAAAGGGGGGCAATGAACACAGACATGAATTAAAATATAGAGGGGATTATTTTTCAGCCACAGATTTGGTTATAAAATCTGATCTAAAATGATTTAGCAGTCATCAAAAAGTAAAAATGTTTCAGACGGAACCTAAACCAGCTCAGAGTTCAAGAACAGTGTTGGTCAATCCCTGTGGAAAGTTATACCTACCTACCCCAGACACACACACACACACACACACACACACACAAAAGGAATGTAAATTATAACGGGTAATAAACTCTTTTGAGAAGAGTGGAAATGTTCTTTTTTCATATGGAAGTATGCAGCTACATAAAGATTTGTCTGAAAGGATAGAAAAATCTATTTGCTGAGCTTTTTCTTCTTCTTTACACAATAGATACTGTTACCCCCACCATCTCATTGTTTCCTCTTTTCAGATAATTGGCAGGGGGAAAAGGACATACTGGCAGCTCCTACATGACAAGACAAATAAAATCATCCACAAATAACCTATGAGTCCTTAAAGTAAAACATAGGCATATCTGTCAGTGCCTGAGAAGATACTGTCCCAGAGGAATGGCTAATGATGAAAATCAGCTGATATGTCCCAAAGAGTCAGATTGTCAATCCTTTGGGAAAGGAACTGTCTTCCTCCTGTGAACTGCAGAATGCTGACCTTAATATCTTCTATTTATAGGTGGGGATAAACTATGAAGAGACAACAAGTTTTTATTACCCCCAACAAGCTGGGTCACCGACAGTGACAGGTGATGCAGCCATTCCAGCAGACTTCTAGCTTCCATCACTGAGCAGGGAGGTGAGATCTTGTGCCCTTACTAAACTGTTTCAGGAGGTAATGGTGAAGGCACATGAGCTACTATTTCACATAGGTAAGCAACTGCTGCATGAATAGCAGTACCATTCATCAGCTGTACATAAGTTGGAGCTGCAATCTACTAAGAATCCATGCACCTGAAAAGTGCTTCCTTCACATCCCTGAACCTCTGGTGTCTTTTTTTCTGAGTCCAGCTTCTACTGTCCTAGTCACCAATACTCAGTGGTGGGAGCTGGAACTTCCCCAGCCAACCACTGCAAGAAACTGCACTGATCATCAACTTTTAAAAATGGGCCTCACAATGGTTCACTATGCCTTAACTGTGGCTCACTCTGCAGGAATTAGCAAGTAAAAGTTTCCAGGATTCCAGTGTAGCCATAATTACCAGCAAATTGCTTCAGATAAAAGAATTGTAAAGACAGCAAACCAGGGCAGTCCCCCCTTTCCATAGGTCAACTGGCAAGCCTACCAACAGGGCGCTAACAGGAGAACATAAGAAGAGCTCTGCTGAATTTGACCAAAGAACCATCAAGTCCAGCATTCTGTCCACACAGTGGCCAGACAGCTGTCACTAGGAAGCCCACAAGCAGGATTATTGCAACAGGATCCTCTCACTTGCACTCCCCAGCAACTGATACAAAGAGGAGAATTTTCTGTGGAGTTACTCCACTGTAACTGTGATCTAAGAGGGTCAAGCTAACAAATAAATTGTTATAAAAATACAAATATTTATTACGGTGTACACATAAATAAAACACATAGGGTTAAAATAAATAATCCAAATATCAGACTCTCAAAGCTTATAACATTCAGAGCTGCTAGTTATTCATGTCTGATTGATGGGTAAAACCTTTGACCAATAGACCATACGTGTTTCGGCCTCTTCGGGCCTTCTTCAATGGTCAGTATTCCTATTGTACAAAAATACACATCCAGAAATGAATGTATAAACAATTTTTCTTATAACCAGATGTTGCTTTCTGAAATTGTAGAAAAAAAGAGAAAAAGGCCAGATTATTATATATATAATGAATATACTAAATATACATAATAATACATTTTGAAAATAACAGGAAATGTTTACTGGTGTTACCTCATATGCTTTGCAGTTGCTAAAAGTTTGTATAATGGGCCATGGATAGTAACTGCACAAATTCTCCAAATTATTCTACACAGAAATAGAAATTATATAATTGTTAGAGTTTATAAATAGTCTAATTCTAGAATACTTTTAGCCAAACAGTGAGGCAGCTAGATTGGAGACCAGCATTTATTTATCATATGGCAGGGTTACACACAGCAGCACCTTAGAGTCATAAGTCGAAGCTCCCTTCTTCAGATACCTGACTAAGGGAGCTTTGACTCATGAGAGCTTTGACTCTTGAAGGCTTACATTCTGAAAAACCTTGTTGGTCTCTAAGGTGCTACTGGACTTGAATCCTTCTGTTTACTGCAGACCAACACAGATACCCTCTGAAACTAAACTGTGGTGATACTACAGTTCTACCCATCCTGTCAGGCTATACTCAGTTTGGTGTAGCCAGTTTGGTGTAGTGGTTAAGTGCGCGGACTCTAATCTGGGAGAACAGGTTTGATTCCCCACTCCTCCACTTGCAGCTGCTGGATGACCTTGGGCAAGCCATAGTTCCTTCAGAGCTACCCTTGAAAGGGCAGTTCTCTCAGCCCCACCTACCTCACAGGGTGTCTGCTGTGGGGAGGGGAAGGGAAAGGAGGTTGTAAGCTATAAGACTTCGAGTGTAGGGCGGGGTATAAATCCAATCTCCTCCTCCTCCTCTCCTCCTCACCAACTGAGCTTGGGGAGGGGGGACTGGAAGAGAAGCCAGGTAAGGCAGAAAATGCACTTTATTTTAATCTTGTTATAGGCCATCTCTCTGAGGCATCTAACAATATACAACAAAATTTACAACAATGAAATTACGAGAAAACTATCATTACTTTAAGATTCCAGCTATGGAACACCTGGTACCATAAAATCTATACGTCCCTACAATAAACACTCTAAGGCTGCAGTCAGATGTGCCATTTGGCATGGTTGGGAAACATTCCTATTACCTCCGTTGGAATTTGACATGGATTCGTATGATCACACATCCTGTTTCGCTGTGGGCTCAGAGAGCATGTTCTGGTGAGTGGTGGTGGGGTTTTGCCTTTTTTTGTACATGCACATAAATGAGGAATCGAACCCCCACATGGAGAAGTTCTCCATGAAATTCTCCATGCAGTTATGCACATACCGCTAAGTAATAAAAAATGGCATTGAGTCGGGATGGAATGGTCAGACCATCCTGACGTCTTGAGAATGTGCTTGTGTGATCCGACAGTGGAAAGTCCATTTATGGCCATCGGAACCAGTTAAAACCAAACTTTCCCCGGTGTCTTTTAACTCCATTTCTGTGGCAGGGTAGCACGGGATGCCAACAACTATGGAATCTTTCCCAGATGTTGCTGTCTGATCTTGCACTTTAGATCTGTCAGCAATTCACAGCTAAGTCAGCTCTAAAAGCACATCAGACCTCAGCCTAAGGTTGATAACTATTGCCACATGCTTAGGATTCCTTGCCATGGTCCCAGATTATGACAGATCTATGTGATCCAGACTACAATTGTGCAGGAGTCAGAAAATTGGGGGGGGGGGAGGCTTGAATGCAAAGCACATACATCAGTAAAGTGAGCCAAGATCATAGGTCAAAACAAACATGGCATGACATAGATTGTAAAGAGTTAAGGATGCAGAAGACAGTTGCCCGTTTTAGAGATGGAGAAACATTTTGGAGATTGAGCATTTCTGTTTTTTATCTAAGCAGGGCACATACAGCCACATGCAATACACATACACATTTTTTACGCTGAAAATCAGATGCTGAGTACAAACAACTGGAGAGGCTGTTCCCTTCATTTCCTGCTTATAAACTTACCAAAGTCAGTCTGCTGGCCGGAATGACAAACAGTTCTGGACTAGATGAAGACAAGTGAATTGCCTAAGGCCACAAGTCACAGAAGAGACAATGTACTTCACAGTATTCTATGTGTGCTTTAATTGTTTGAATACTGTATGGTCATTTTTGTTTGTCTGTTTTAACGGTTTGTAAGAGGCATTTTTATTATGTATGATTCTAATCTGTTAGCTGCCTTGGTGACCCTGATGAGGGCAGAAATGTGGGGTATGAATTGTGTAAATAAGTAAATACCTCTTGGAAAATATTATTAAAAACTGTGCAGGAAAAAGGAATCACTGAAGGAATGCCAGACAAAACAAAAAAGTCTTCACTTGTTTGCAGAAGACGACAACAGAAGGAGACAGGTGAGTGTCTCTGGGCACAGAGTTCCAGTGTTTTGGTGCCATAAAAAAGGCCTTCTCCCAGGTTGCCATCCACCTAATCTCAGAAAGTCTGGCACATGAAGCAGGACCTCAGAAGATGAACACAGGTGTTAGATGTGCTTGTGTGATGGAAGGGCCAGCCTTCAGGTCTGCTGGTCCCAAGCGATGAAGGGCTTTAAAAGTCAATACCAGCATCTTGAATTATGTCCAGAAACTGACTGGGTGCCAGTGTAGATGGGCCAAAACTGGAGTGACATACTCCCTGCAACCCATTCCAGTTAATGCCCTGGCTGCAGGATTCTGTACCAACTGAAGTTTCCAAACACTTTTCAAGGGCAGTCCCATATAGAGGGCATTATAGTAATGTTACCTAAATGTGACCAGGGTGCACCACATTGGCCAGATCTTTTCTGCCTGGGAAATTTAAAATTTAATCTTAAAAATTAAGGTTTATTGAAAGGTAAGTTTCATATTGGAGCTGCGGTGGCTCAGTGGTTATGACGCTGAACTGCAGGCTGGAAGGTCAGTAGTTCAGCAGTTCGAGACCCAAGTGCTGCATGACAGAGTGAGCTCCCGTCTCTGGTTCCAGATCCTGCCAACCTAGCAGTTCGAAAGCAAGAGATTGCAAGTAGATAAATAGGTACCGCTTTGGTGGGAAGGAAACAGCATTCCATGGACCTTGGCGTCTAGTTATGCCGGCCACATGACCACGGAAATGTCATCGGACAGCACTGGCTCTTTGGCTTGGAAACGGAGATGAGCACCACAACCCTAGAGTCGTATTCGACTGGCTTTCGAGCAAGGGAAACCTTTACCTTTACCTTTAAAGTTTCATATTACCTATGACCAGAATTAATGACTAAAGAATTATTTGTGTCTGAGACAGTATTAAGTACACATGATATTATATCACATATAAATAAATCATAATGCCACTTTTAGTTTATTCATGACTCTCTTTGCCAATGTGAAATGAAATATCACAGATAGAAATCTTTAATCAATGTTCATATTAGATGTATATGTGCAAAACATAAAGGACTGTATAATCAAAGTAATCTAATTTTGTACATTAGAAAGCCAGTATTTGCAGTCCTGGCTACATTAAAATCAACTGAAAACTGCCTGGAAGCATTCTGACTTAGTTTGCAAGCATGGCATAGAACCAGAAATCAATGGAATGCTGAAATTGTACTTGCTGCTTTGATATTTAATAGATCATTGAAAACATTTGCTCAGCATCCATCATTGTAATATTTAGTATACACACATATATTAAGATTTCAAATATATATATGGATGCCTCACCTAAAGTTAGCTACCTGAAAGTTTCAATCATTTCAACAGGTAAGAGTCAAGCATGAAATCTTTGGACAAATATGTACTAAATTTCAGCTAGCTTGTGCCCCTAGGGTATAATGGAGAATTGTTCTGGAGTCTTGGGGGGGGGCCTGTTGTTTGAGGTAAAGGCACCAAATTTGCATTGTAGCCACTGGTGTCTCTCCTACCCTCCCCCCAAGTTTGAAAAAGATTGGACCAGTGGGTCTCTTTAAATGCCTTCTCCAAGCTGTGCACTGCCACGCAACTCAGCTATATGCTTTCTGAGTTCACTTGCCGAGTTCACCACAGTGTCTTTAAATGCCTACTGCCTTCTCCAAGCATGGTGGAGGTGCACACCACTCAGCAAGTGAACTCAGAAGTCATATAGCTGAGTTGTGCAGCAGCAGGTACAGCAGTGGGGCTTGGAGGAGCCTTGTGGGGGTTCTGCCCAGTACCCACAGATACTGTGCCAAAGCTTGGGGACAGTTTAAGGATGGCTGTGGAGAGAAGTTGGGAAGTACAAGATCAGAGCAATACACATGCCTGAAAACATGAAATGTGAGGATGACTGTGCAGGTTAGGAAAGGGACAAGAGGCAGATGGGAAAGAGAGTGCTGTGAACTGCCCTGGGAAAAACCCTGTTAGATGTAAAACTCCTGAATAAAGAGTTTGGTTGCTGCAACCCCCACCATGTCCATGTCTTCCTCCCATCAAGTATGGAGAGTCATCCACAACTAAGCCTGGTGAAACCACCTGCCCTGGCCTTTCACGTGGGGCGTGGGAATGTGGAACACTACCTGGAGACTACACTCATCATGGGACACTTCCATTGTTTTTGTGTCCTTGATGCTATTGTTGCTTTGTTAGCTACTTTGCGTTGGAAGAGTTTAGATGGGATATAAATATTGGGATATAAATATTTTAAATAGACATTATTCTATTCCTCTTCTTAAAGGTAAAGGTAAAGGTTCCCTTGCTCGAAAGCCAGTCGAATCCGACTCTAGGGTTGCGGTGCTCATCTCCATTTCAAAGCCGAAGAGTCAGCGCTGTCCGAAGACGTTTCCATGGTCATGTGGCCGACATGACTAAACACCAAGGTGCATGGAACGCTGTTACCTTCCCACCGAAGTGGTACCTCTTTATCTACTTGCAATTTCTTGCTTTCGAACTGCTAGGTTGGCAGGAGCTAGAACTAGAGACAGGAGCTCACCCTGTCTTGCGGCACCCGGGTCTTGAACTGCTGAACTACTGACCTTCCACAGCCTGCAGTTCAGCGTCTTAACCACTTGAGCCACCGCAGCTCCATTCCTCTTCTTACTAAGCCTCATATTTCCAGAGTTCTGTTTCTTTGCATCAGTTTTCCAAATGCTTCACTTTAAGTCCTTTAATCACACTGAACTACAAGTACAGCAAAGGGGGGGGGGTACAGAAGAGGATAAAATTAATGTTTTGCTTCATATGCCGTGAAAAAAAAAATAAACATTACAGAATTCATGCAAACCCAAATAAGTATCCATCTTAGACTTTTACTCAGAATTGCTCCTGGTTTATTCTCACAGCATCACCAGCTATTACATGGAGGAGGGGGGAAAGAATCAAGATAGGATGTAATGTTTAATCTTAAATTATGTCTACCTTACAAATAAAGTTAATACAGTTAGTGTTTCACATGAGCTGAAGCACTGTCAGATCAATTTTGTCCCTTATGATTTCAGCCTTTTGACAGCAAAATTATTACAAAACTGCCTGGAGGCATACCTTTTCTTTTAATAACATGCTGAAAATTCAAACCTTCAAGAGTAGTTATTGTTCAGTGGTATTGTAAGAGAAAAGTGGCATATACTTATTAAATTGTCAGAACATTAAAAGTGCATAAATCATAACAAACCTGGTAGCACATTATGCATCAGCCAAAGTTTTGCATTTACAGGAAATATTGCAGGAGAGATGGGGGGGGGGGAACATGATAGTGTCAATAAGGCAACTCCCAACTGTTGGTACATACAGGAAAGGGGTGGGACAGAACAATGCAGAGGAAACTGAGAAACCTACTGGAACATATCACTTCCAAGCTTAAGATAAAATTCAAGAGAATGAGGGAGTCATGCTTTTGCTTGTATTCGCACAATCAGTTTCCTTTACTTATGGCCAAGTAAATTGCTACCCTCCGCCCCCAATAGACTGTTTGTGTAGTTCACTGAAAAAGGGCAATCTGAATGGCAAAGTTAAAGGCCATCCCATCTAGCCCCCTAGTGTAGAATACATTTTTAACACACAAACAAAATTCCAAAAATGTGACATTGTGTCTAAACAGTCTCTAAAAACAGTTGCCCAAAGGGAAGAGGCACCTTGTATGATTCAAAAGAGGCAATGGAGGCTGAAGAGCAGAATATCATTTTTTACCTGCGGGACAAAGAAAAAGAAGGATGGGGGGGATCCTTAACTTCTCTTCTGTGAAAGAAAATTGACTTCTATGGTTTTTTTCACTTTGCACCCTGTAACATGCAGCCCTATCAGGGAATATTCATCAGTGCCACAGCTTGCCCAACGTGACCTAATGGAAGTATGGAAATGGGCCTAAAGTGGCAATCAGAAAGATATGGTGCAATGGCAGCTCTCTCACGCCAGGTAGCCAAGCAACTGGGGAAAGGATCAGAAATCTAGTGGATCCCTTGCCCCCATCAACCACAGAGACATCCTGGAGGTTCACAGAGTGGACTTTTGCCTTCTAAATCAGTGGAGAAGTTTCACTGGTTGCCTTATGGATGACAGCCATGTCGATCCACACATCAAAAGGGCAAGATTCATTTAAATCCAGAGTTACAGTTGTTAAGTAGAATATTTAATTTTGTAATATAATACCTAGTGGTCCCTCTCACAAATACAGAAGTTAGTGGGCTCGAGTTTGGCAATATCCACTTAACCCTTCATCTCTGAGAATTTGGATGGGATAATGCCCCCTGCAATAGGGGCTGGTGGGGATAAAGATATTGACATAAATATTTCAATGAACCAGTTTTGTACAGAAAGTCCACATTTCTTGCAAATTTTCTTTATATTGGTTACTTCTTCCTTTTATGCCTGGACATCTAGAAAGTGCACAACAGATGTCCACTCATGCCAGAACAGTTTATGGGCACCACTTACAGGTTATTTAAAGGGCAAGGGCCTGGTTTCATTTCCTTGTGCTTTCAGTGAAACGACATTCTTCTGCTGCTGCCCTTCCTGGCACTCTCTCAGTTGCAGTGGGTTGCTAAATACAAGCGACACTGTGTTAACGGTTCTGTTACCTCAGCGGCTAATAATCTGAATGGGACAGATGGAAAATCATAAACCAGGGAAAAGCAGCTGATTTTATAATATTTTATTTGAATAGCAATTTAATAAACTGTTGAAAACTATTGAACGACTTAGCGGAAGGAAAGGCCAATTCACATCAATACACTCACAATAGTAGGATTTGGGAGGTTTGGGAATGGCAGCAGAAAAGGGATTCCATGAACAATGACAAGCTGAAAAGGAAATTGTGGTCTAAGAATCTCAGAACAACAACTCTGTGTTATTGGATATGAGAATATCAGAGGGAGTTAAGACAACAAAATGTAATTTGTGTCAAGGAAAATACTAATATTTGCCTGCCTGGTAGACATGCTCTTCTTTGAGTTTTGAAATATTGGACTAGTGTATTATTTATAATTTCAAAATATGTGAAAAATAATTTGTCATTGTTCCATTGTATCTACTTTTTATACATGATTTGGCATGGACTTGTCCCTTTAAAAAATTATAGTTTTTTTTCTGTACAGATACATACTGACATAATAATAGAGTTGAAGCAAGTACAGATTTTTGAAATTCAGGCACAGGAAAAACATCACTATTAGCTCACCCAAGTACTGGTCACATGCTTATTATAGGAAAGTTAGAGGACAAAAGGGCCTCAGTCAATAGAAAGCCCAGTGTCCACTTGTTTATTAAGTTATTTTAAAGCAGTTTAGAAAATAACTCCCATTGTCTATTACAGCTGCCATGAGACAGAGACTATAATCCACTGTCAAGGCTTCTGTCAAGGAAAGGAAATAACAGCAACTGTTAATCACTGTGCTATTTGATGGTGTTCAGCATGTTTTTGATCCATACAACAGAGCTTAGAAAAAAGATTTAAATGATGTCTACAAACTAAAGCTCCAGTGAGTAGACACAACTTCCGAATAATTTGTCCACACAGAAAAGATGGTCCTTTCACTGAAGCACATCATGGCACTTAACTTGTGGCTACCATCAAAAACAACACAAGGAGCGGAGATGAACTTCAGCAATAGATTACAATTTTAGCAGTATCCTTGTCTTGTGCATCATTTCTGACTGAAATTAAAAGGGAGAAGCTTTTGCAGCCTTCAAGGAAGCACTTGATTGGACTGTAGGTATTTTACTGCAAAAGTAATTGTAAAAGTAGGGAAATCCAGAAACATTGCATTACTGTTTAGCTTACTAGTTTTTGCTTGGGTTCTTTAGTATCATTGTATCGTGTGTTCAGGGTTTACATCTAATATTGGCATTCTAGTCAATGGGAAATACATTCCAGCCTGTAACTGTAGTGGTAAATTCTAAAGAACTTGGGGTGGTGGTGGGGAAGCAGGGAGTCCATTAGCATGTGACCTGGATAATCACAAAAACTGGGTAGATACCATTTAAGTCAGCCTATCTCCCCCAGAACAGGTGTTTGCTTTTGCAGTCTACTCCTCCAATACCTATGTGGAATTAGCCTGCTGTTAAGGGCCCTGGCAGGAATATTTAGACCTGTATCTCAAATGGGCTGAAGTCACCTGCTCCACATTGCTGGAAGGGGTGGGGTTTTAACTTTATGCCTGATTTCTTGAGATAGTGGCTCTAACTAGGAATGGCAGGAAGACTGTGAGTTAGATCCAATCCATTGTCTTTCCAATATAGAAATTTATGTATTAGTGTAATGATTCCTTGTTTTATATGTGTGTGTGTGTGTTTAAAAGTTTGGTTGCATGGCTGTGTGGTGGACTAGAGTGCTTGAAGAGACAAGTGTGGTGTGATTGGTGATTGACAGAGAGGGGGAGGGGTTTTGGAAATGATTCTGAGTGGATGAAAATGTGTGTCTGTCAGGAGTTACAGTTTAGACAGTTGATGAAGACAGTTAAGGAGTTAGTTAGTTCGTTCTGCAGTCTGTGTGTGTGCAGTTAAGAAAAGCTGAGGTTGTTCTGAGAGAATAGTAAAATGTAAATGAAAGTAGTTGAAGACAAAGTTTAGGAAAGGCTGTATGTCCTGGAGAGAAACAGTGAACTTACATGACCTTGAGTTAAAGTTACAAAGTTACATGCCAAGATCCCTGACAGTGGAGAGAAAAGTGTGTGAAATACCCAAAGCAATTGTTTAGTATTTACCCATTCCTAGTTACAGTGTTCTACCATATTATTTACGAATTATATCAATAAATCTACTTTTATTTAAGATACCAGTTCTGAAAGAAATAATTTCTCAGGAAACACATAGACTCTCATGAAAGCCTAAAAACCGACCTACCTACCCAGTGATAGAAATATTATAGTATAAAGGTTTGGAAAGCCTTAAATTTCCTGGTGGTAGCCGAATATACACAGTAAAACAAAACATAAAGAACACTTTTAAAGGGAAACCAGACCTCCCCAGATAAGGGGTCGTCACAATTAGACTGTAAAATTTCAGTCTGGATTACCACTGTTCATGTTTTTTTTTCTTCCTAAAACAGCAACTCCGCCACCTGATTTTTTAAAATATCAACACAGGAGTTAACACATTTGTTAAAATACTAGTTTGTAGCCTGGAATGTCCTTCCTTCCTTCCTTCCTTCCTTCCGTACAGGACAAGAGAATAAAAAAGTATACAGTTGGCCCCAAAGGAAATGTGTACAAAACTATAAGAGGTTAAAAGAAAACACATATTCATAGTTTTAAACATACAGTATTATATTAGTGTTAAGGTTCTTGTCCTACCTATTGTTCATATCCTTTTGTGGAAATTCATTAGTTTTCACACCCTATAAAACCGCTGCACTAAGCAACCCTAGTTAAATATAATGAAGTTCTATACCTTGTGGTAGCTAGATGAATCACAGCCTCAAAGAGATGATCAGCAGAGGTAAATGATACCAGATTTAATGGAACAGCTGAAAGATGTGAAAATGTGTTGCTGGCATTTTTCAATGGCATTCTGTGCTACTGAGAACAGATGAAAAAAGTGCTCCCCCCAGTTCCTCATTTCCACTGACAACTCCATCAAAGGACTAATCCTTCTTGAATCAATTCTTCTTCCAACCTCCTTTCTAGTCCCTCAGTATATGATTCTTCTTAGTGGGTCTCATTTTGCAACCCAAGGATTTCTCTGAAAACCATGATTGGTTCACAGATAGTATGGCTATTCTTCTGATGAGAGATTTCAAGGGAATAGTAGCCTGAAAATCTACTGGGAAAAAGTCCTTCCTCTTCATGTAAGTCAGACATGCAGGTTGCCTTAAAAATGTATACAGATTTACAGATCTCAGTTGAGCTATTTGCATAAAGAATTATAATTTTAATATACTATAATGATTTTTTGGAAATGACATCCAGGAAAGATAATTGACTCTGGGCAAAATTGGTCTTCTTTCAAAGGGAACAAACAATTGATCATATACTAATAGTCAGGACAGATGACAGCCTTGTATAGCCATCAATATTACATCAAGTTCTTCTTCACCAATATATATCACACAAATAAGGTCTTCATTTCAAATGAATATAGGCTGAGAACACAGAAAAACAGATGAGGCAGCAAGGTCCCAAAGTGAGAAAGTGGACTATACCACTTCTGGCTGTACCTGAGAGATGTAAAGATACAATTTTTGAATATTTGCTTATGCACAAACAAGTCCCTTCCTGCAGGTTTTTGTTTTAAAAAGCACAACAGTCTGTTCTCTGATTTACTACCTTTTCCAATTAAAAAAAATTACAAAATTCCACTTCAGTGGCCCATGCTAGGTCCATTCTACTACCCAACTCATTTTGCTGCATGTGTAGATGAGACCAAGTAGAGTAGTAAACATGAATAATGTTCCTTTTCTGCTTAATCCCAGCCACCAAAAGCCAAAGCAAACAGGAAGGTATCCCCCTTTCTCCTACTAATTCATTAAGTGGTAGGGCTGTACTAACAAAGCTTTACTGAATTATTGTTCTGAGCTCTGAGCTAAATTGTGGTGGTTGCCCAACAAAGCAAAAAAAGACCCCAATGCCAATAGCAGTGGTTTTTATGGTCAGACATATGGCAAATTGCACCAACTGGCAAATGGTCCACTGCTGATCAGAGAAACAGGAGGAGGGGGCTCCCATTTCCAACTGGGAAGTGTGCCAAGGGGAAGCAGAGGTCTCACTTTTCTTTTGCCTTAGTGGTGCTGGAACAGCTACAAAAAAAGCATGACAGGGACTGACTCCACTACTGCCTGTTGACCTCCCATCAGGAAATTGTAGTGCCCCACAGGCACCTGGCAAAATTTCTCATTCCTTAATGAGAAAGGCATCTGGGTAAGCATGGCTTTTCCACCCTCCTTTTAAGTCAGATGGCACCATAGATGTGCTTCATTGCTGCCAGCAATGCTCCCTCTAAACTGTGGAGTCTTGTGAGCAAAAATTCTACTTTGTGAGCTACTGGCATGTAAGTTGTGAGCAAGTGATTTGGCTGCTGCATAAATTAGTTTGCTGTGGAGCCATCCTTCCTGAGCTAAGGCAAAAATGTGTGAGCCAGGGGCTAAAAAATTGTGAGCTAGTTCACACTAACTCAGCTTAGAGGGAACACTGGCTGCCAGTACTTCCTACCAGAAAATGGCACTGGCAACAGAATAATTTTTGCACCATCAAAGGAATCTCTGAAGTGCTTTTTCATTTCTAAGTGGGCAGGATAATATTGGGGAACTGAAGATCTTGAACGGTCGTTCTTTTGGTCACCATCAGGCTTAACTTTCTTGTTAGTAGAGACATAGTGAGTAGCAAACACAACATAGGAACAGTCACTAGTTGAACCATAATGACAGAAAGAAAGATGTCCACAAGTGAAATGTACAATAGGGAATGGCCCCCACAAACATTCTGGTATCTGACTCCATAATAACTTTGTGCCAGATGAGAAATGACAATACACAGGCAAATTTGGTGGCTTTACTCTAGTCTTTAAGAAGGCTTAAAATTTTGCCTTAGTTGATTCATTCATGAATTGTTCGATGTTTCCATTTTTTCTTGTCTACAATCCCAAAGCCACGTTCTAATAGTTTTAGTCTAAAGAACATAGTCTGAAAAAACCACTATGAAGCTATTACTCAGAATCTTCTAAATTAGAGAACACTGCCAACATCCATTTTTAGTTTATCCGAAAGCTTGATTTGCCTCAGACTTCATTGATCACTGGGGTGTGTGAAAATTAAATACAGCAACATCTGTGTTAGAAAGAAAAAACAAAAATATTTACAGGAATGCGGGTGTATCTGGGAATAGGGAAAGCCTAGAAGGAAAGTAATGTTCTAATGGAATTGCTAATGAGAGCAGTAAAAATCTGGATTAAGGGACTAGTTTCAGAAATGAAACAAACAATACATTAATAGGGGGAGAGGTGGGAAAATGACTTGATACTGTGTACAACAATATGTTCTACTAAGGCAAAGAAGGAACTCTTATCATTTCCACAGTAGGCAAGCTGTGAGTACTTGTTCTTGCCTTAGGCATTTTTTTTCCTGCATAGCCAGAAAGGCATTAAGGATGCTGTAATGGTTAGAGGTTCAGACAAGGTATAGATTCAAAACACACTCTGCCATGAAGTCGACAGAGTAAACTTACATTATCTCCGGGGATGTGCACTTGGATATATCCTGCCCAAATATACATACCCACCCCCTCCAAAGAAAAATCCTCACCAGGATTTTGCAGGTATAGTCAGATACTGAGATGATATTTGGAGATTTTGGGAATACCAGTATTTGGGTCTTGTATTTCTGGAATTTTAAGGATCGCAGGCCAGTTTTTAAAAACAGTTTGGGGGGCAATGAGGGCAGCTATCTCAGGCAAATGAGATCACACAATAAAGGGAGGCTCTGTCTGCCTCATCATGACAATAATCTTATAGCCCATAGTGTTCTGAGCATGGGCAAAGAGGATTAAAGCAGACCTGGCTATAGCTTGACTCCATTGCAGGGTGAGATTTATTGAAGGGCTGGTGTGCCAGATGTTCACGTTTGTCAAAAACTTGCTGCTGCCTGCCTCGCCCTCTTCTTGTTTTCTGGTAGGACTGGTTTGCATTTTGTTTTAACACATTACTTTGAGGTTTTGCCTGACAAGTTGTAATTGGAGTGGGTGGAAGGGAATCTTTTTCTGGTTCTTTTAAAAATAGTTTCCTTTGTTTTGATTTTGTGATTTTTGGGGTTTAAAAGGCTTGTACTGTTTTATTGGGGTCTCTTCTCTTAGTCTGTTTCAGAATTATTTATTTATTTATTTACAAAATGTTATATCCCAAGATGGCTAACAATTAAAAAAACCCAATAAAATAATATTTTAAAGCCATTAAAATTATTTCCCCAAACATACATAACTAAAACAAATTAAAAAGAGAGTTAAAATATGTTTTGTTGTTGTTCAGTCGCACAACCAAGAGAAACAAAATGTCTTGATCTGCTGGCAGACATGGCAACAGAAGGGGACAGACAAACCTCCCTTTCTGCAACACACTAACTACTGCTTTGCTTCAGTCTTGCAGAAAGGTGAGTCTGATGGAGTATTTTATACTCTGCTCTGACTTCCCTATGTCCCTAGTGGCTGCAACCAGAACTGCATCAAAAGGAATACCATTGGAAAGACATTTGGCTGGACTTGGGCCCCCCAAATTTTGTCCCCCAGTCATCCCCACTGGTTGCCCTGATCCTAGCCAGCCTCAAATGGAGTGCCTTGCAGTAAATTTGGAAAGTACTGGGTTCAATGCATGGAGAACTCGGACCACGACATGCGTTCAGATGCACTTATTGGACTTCCAAACAAAGACAAACAAATGGCCCTGCAAGGCCAAATATAAACACACTCACCCAGCACACCCACAGTCCCATTGGAGGGTTTGAATTTCCCACCATAGTTACTATTGGTGGATACTGGGTGGACCAGGATCCTAGGACCCTTTTGTTTGGGGAAGCTAAGCTCCCTGCTTTAACTGCGGACCCCTGGTGGTGGTCCGCATACATAACACCCTTCCACCCATAGTTCCAACCCTACCTATGTGACATAATCCTGCAAATAGGCAGGGGGTCAGCATTCTCTGAGGGAACACCAGGGAGCTGGTACTGGGTTGTTGACGATGGCCTCCAGTTGACTGGCTGTGTCCGGAGGCTGGGGTGGCTGGGGTGGTGGCGGAAGTTCCTCTGGCTCGGTTGGTGCTGGCAGCGGTTTGATCGGAGGGGCCTCCCCTGTGCTCGGGGGGTCGGGCTGCACCCTTGTATCTGGAATGTAAGCTCTGGGTCCCACTGCCAACAAGGGTGGCTCTCCTGCAACTGGAAGTTGTTGCTGCCTAAGTTAATCAAGGTGCTTCTTTAGGAGCCAGCCATCCTCAGTTGAGACCTTGTATGACACTGGGCCTGTGACTTTGACAATCCTGCCTGCAATCCAGGGGGGCCCCATTCTATAATTCCTGATGAACACTGGGTCCCCTGGGAAGAACCCACAGGAAGTGTCACGATGTTCAACCAGCCTCTTTGATTCTGGTGCCTGGTCTGGGTGTAGCTGATCCAACAATGTTTTGGAGTGCCGGCCCGTCAACAGTTCCACAGGGCTGTGGCCAGTTATGGGGTTGGGTGTCGTCCCATTCATACCTCATAAACAAATATATATATAAAAACATACAAGGGCTAATGAAGTAGACCTAACACATTTTGGCCTTTACAGGCCTTCCTCAGAGGTCTAATACACATAGAACATATAGGCTGATATATAAAAAATATAGGCAATCATACATATCCAAAATATGCAATAAAGATCAGAGATCAATTGCTGTAAAAATAAAGGAAATAGAAAATTAGACACATATGCTACTAACAAATACATTGTAGATATATTACCAAACAAAATCCATTAACTTGTCTCTCAGCCTTATCCCCTTTACACAGTTGTTATGAATTAAAGGAGGAAACTCATGTGCTCTGCCCTGAGCTCTTTGGAAGAAGGGTAAGATAAAATGTTACTGATATCAGTGGGGTAGAGGACAGAGGAGTAATATGTATAGTGATTATCTATGGGCAGAAATTGGAATCCCCATTGTATACCTAGAACTTTCTTTAGAGGCACATAATGGTTTTTCCTTCTATGTGGGAAAAGTTCAAGTCTTTACAAAGGATACTGTGACAATTTTACTTTGATGGGGACTTTTGAAATATGAGATAGATTATTAGAAATGTGTGACACTCACTAAGGAATTGTATACTACTATCAATATTACTTTAAGTTTCCTGAAACTGTAGCCAGAGAACAACACAATAGACCTTTGCCAAAATTACAAGAGACTACATGCACACAGACAATTCTTCTTGAGTTTCACTAAACCAACTGATAGCAACTTGAGGAATGTGAAAATTCCCCATGGGAAATTTTGCTTTTCTCAGAATTCTTAAAGATCCTTTGACTAAACAAGACTTTACAATTCAATTTAAGAACTGCTTTAGATTAAATTTGGTAGCAATTACTTGGAAAAAACTTCAGACATTGGCTGCAATCCTGCACATCATTTTCTGAACCCAGATTTTATTGGTTTCACAACTGGTCATAGTGTTATAGCCTGAGTAAATTTGTTGTTCTTTCTGCTACAGAATTCACCAATTTGAAGCGAAGGAATTTTAACAAAGGGAAGAGTACAAACAGGTATCAAGAGAAATGTTCCAAAGGACAAGGCAGTAATGCTTGGCTAGCAAATGTTTGGGAGCTGAAGAACATGTGACAGGTAAATTCCTGCCACCCCAGGAATAATCTTTCCAGGGTCTGGAAAGAGCTGCAGCAGTACAGAGGAATGAAGGAAAACTCTGTACACCTTCTGCACCTGAATGGAAGGATACTGACTATGGTCTTTAAAGATCTGAAAATATATTCAGCTGAATTCACTAAATATTGCCCTGTGAATGCAAACTGGGGTGTAGCTGCCTTCTTAGTGCACTGTGTTCTCCTTGAATGCATACCAGGAAATAAAATGTGACATAGCAGTTTTACCATTGTGAATACAGATAAATTTGCCTTCATGCAGTGATAGTAGCTCTGCTAACTGAAGCAAAGCAGTTTGATTAACTGGACCACTTTAATGATACTATAATTGCTTAACAATGAATTTCCATCTCTGTTATGTAGTTACTTCAATATTTATAGGATAGAGCTAATTAAAAGGAAACGGGGTAGAAGAAAACAGGTTCATACGCTGCTTTATAGGCTTACTGTGAAGGGAATGGGAGCCTCATTTGGTTTGTCTGACCTTTTAATGGTTCAGTTGCCTGCAATGTTTATTTGCAACTCTGGAGGAGATCCCAGTTGTAACCAGTTCGGTGCGATCTCCAGAACACTCCTATTTTATTTGCTTGTATGGAAAAGATATGTGGAAATATTCTGTTTTCTAGAAAATACTATAGTGCCTTATTAAATTGCCCCACCACTGACCTAAATAAATTGCTACTGTTCTCACAACCCACACTTTAATCATCTGACATCACTTTTGGTAGGCAAATTTTTTTTTAATACTTGGAAGAACACTTTTATCACCTCTCTGAATCTCACTCTGATTTGTCCTTCCATATATATCACAACCCTATAATGGAACTGTCATTTAGCATTTATTTATTGTTGCATTCCTTTTGACTGTTTCAATTAGTTTGAGAGTGGTTTTGTTTCACAGTGACTTATTTTTATTGCAGTGTTATCATCATGAAAACAATGGTCACATTGGTGCATTATAAAACAAAGTTGACCTAATTTGAAAAGAAGGCTACTATAAACAAAACTCATTTTGTGTAGAACAGAATACACATATGGGATAGTGTCTAGTGAAAGTGTTTCTGCAGTGCATACTCTGTGTCAACAGGATGTGGACATAGTGATCATTTTTCATGTTGTTTTAACTTAAAGATGAGACTTCTGCAATTTATTCTGCTTGAGTCCACCATCTTTGAAGGCTGTTCAGAAGCCAAGTAATACAAAACAATGGAGTGGGTCCTCTTAACGAGATGGGTCACTAGGGACGAGTTCAGACTGGCAGTTTGACCCAGCAGCCAAACATTTCAGGAGCGTTTCAGGAGCGGATTAAAGGGGCGGGTTCAAACAGGCGCATCTGTCAGGCGACCCCCAGCCTTACTCAAGCCATCTTGTGCCGCTTCCCTCCCGAGTTTGAAAAGTACCAGGTGAAAGTGGTAGCAAACTGTGAGTAGAGTGGGTTGATTGCGGTTCCCTGAGTGTAAACGCAAGTGCTGCTAAGGCAGGAACAACCCGCAGTCATTGATAATAGGCGCTGGCTGTTTCCGTGGCAGGCACCCATGTGCCCATGTGCATAGGTGCATGCAGTGGAGCGCAGAAACAGCCGCTAACAGCCTGCTAGGGGCAGGCCAACAGTGCAAATGCTCCCTTGCACTTCCTCCACAGTATCCTCCCACTTCATTCGCTGCAGTGTGAACAGGAATCCCGCGACCAAGCCATTCCAGGTCTGTTCCGAGTCTTCTTTGCCACAACTCCCTAGCACTTCAAATTGCCAGTCTGAACTTGGCCTAGGATATTTCATCACAATGACTTCACGCTTTACATCACTACTTTACACCATTACTTCCTACAGATTATTGGCTTTGCCTATAAAATGCTATAATGCTATAAACCTTGTTACTTCCTGAGGACTATTCCTTCATGTGTATAGCCATGATGATCTTTTTGGACAGAATGGAGCATGAATACTTATGAGTTTTCTCCTCACTAAATTCCTGCCCAATTCCCTTTTTTAAAAAAAGAATGTTTAAATCACCTGTTGTTGATGTGTTTCTTAAGCATTATCCTGGATTTCTGGGTGTCTTGTTACAGTTATGGGATTCCTTTTTGGATCCCCCCCCCCCGAGTCTGGAATTCTGTGACCATTATTTCCTATGGAGGGATAAACCAGGGGTCTGGGGCACCATTTTCTTAAGATAATGACATCAAATTAGGACAGACAATAGTCCTTCCACTAGACTAAAGACCCCCCCCCCCAAGATTGAGAGAAATTGGAGAAAGTGGTCCAGTTTTATGGATCTCTGAAGTACGTGCCAATTGACTTGTATGGGCTCCATTGAAATACATTGACAAACTGCAAACCTGCAGATAAAATGAGGGAATTGATCAAATAAAGTCCCTGAGTACAGAATGATACAGTACTCTTCCTTGGAAATAAGCCTCATTAAATAAAATAGGAGCTATTTCTGAGTAGACCTGATTTGGATTGTTCCCTGAGACTGACAGGATAGACCCTGGCATAGAGGAACATATAAATTCCTATAGCAGGGATCCCTAAGGTGGCACCCATGGACTTTATTGTGTCTACCAACACCTTTCCAGGTGCCCACCAAGTGTTTTTAGAAAGAGGATGTGGCCCAAATGGGGTTTTGTCCAGCAGAGCTTCTGATTAGCTGTGCAGATCTCAAAAAGCATGGCTTTTTAGCAGCTGCCACCATAGCACAAGGATCTTCCCACTGCATGACTGAAAGTAAGCTGTGTGTATGCAAGAACATATTTTAAAACAATATGTTTATTTACAAAAGTGTCCTGTTAAATAGAGTTTCTGATTGAAATGTTAGGAGCCACTATTAGAGTTATGCATAACCTCACTCCCTGACATTCTGTGGCTGGCTACATCTCCTGTGGTAGCCACTGTTCCCCCTCCTGCAGTAGCCATTTATGGTTGCTCCACTACACTGTGTCAGAATTCCAAAGGTTTCAGCAGGCTCAGAAAGAATTGGGAACCCTCATCTATAGCTTCATTAAGTGAAGCCCCCTTCCATGCCCTGGTGCAC
>NW_015167547.1:997526-1016572 GCF_001447785.1 Gekko japonicus
GGAAGTGTAGTGTAGTGGTTACGGTGTCAGACAAGGATCCTCTTTCCCCTTTTCCTTTTTCCTTCTCTGTTTCCACTCACCAGCTAATATACCTTTACCCCCCCAACACACACACACACACACACACATATCTTTAGATACTTTTCCTTTTATTCTCTGGGATTGTCATTACACTCAAGCATCTGTCATTCTACTCCCAGAGAATCACTGGAAAGCTACAGCATTTACTCTAAAGGGAGAGACCATGTTTGACTCACTCCCTTGTTTCTCTGGATCTATTCTGCATTTTACTTTCAGCTTTGAAGTACTTCAGTATATTTCAGTGTATTTCAATGAAGGATGTGCAAGTCGTTAGTTGCTGTAGATTTTCCAGGTTGTCATTTGTTATTTTTGTAGCTATTGTATCCAATGGACTTTCAGGCAGCTCTCGTTGTTCCAAGTGGGCCTTCTTGTAGTTTGTTTTAGTATATCCTCTTTGCAGCTTGTGATTAGATCAATCAATAATTGGGGGGCATATTCATGAGTGGCACTTACAGGGTAATCCAAACCTGCACGGATTTGGGCATCCTTATCCAAGATCTCAACCACCCTCCAAGTGATTCATTTTTGTTAAAAGAAAAAGAGGGGGATTTCATCTTATCACACCAGAACTTCAGCATGGAGTAGGGTGGAAGTAAAGAGAAGAGAAGATTTGCTGAGATCAAGGCAAATAAATGTTAGTCTGATTCTTCCATAGGTTGGGTGAAAGGAGGAGGCAGATAAGTCATCTCCAGACTGAAACAACCTAATATTGCTTCCTTTTCGTCCTCCTCCCTTCTCTCCTGCCCCCTACCTCTGAGCAGCTTGTTATTGACCTCAGTGAAGGGTGAGAGGAGGTGAGGAGACAGAATGGGAAACTTGTGCTTGGGCAAACCCAGAAGAACATAGACACCCAGCCATTAAACAAACAAACCAACAAAAAAGTCCAAACACAAACTGAGGGAACTTTATTATGGAGAGAACAATCCAAAATCCACTCATGGCTGTGTGTGAGCAAGTACCTCTCTCCTTCCAACCATACCACCTCTCCCCATCTGAGCTAGTTCCTACATTGCACATCATCGGCTGCACGTGCACTCCTATTGCTTCCCCCTTGTTTTATCAGCTCAAGGCATCCAGGTGCTGCTGGAAAGAAAAAATGGGGGGAAGAGAAGAGAGAGGGCATGGAAGCCACTGCAAATGGGGGGAAGTCTGCACCATGCCACCATTCAGAAGATAAGATAAAAGTTTGGCAGCTCAAGGGCTTGATCTGTCCCCCGCCCCTCAATTGTGGGGGAGGGGACTGGAAGCAGAGGAAGGAGCCTGTTGTGTATTGTGTTGCTTGTAAGTGCAGAATGCCTGAGCTTCAGCCACAAGCTCCATTGACTCTTGGTATCCTGAAATCTGCAATAGGATTGGTCGGTGTCAAGAGACCAATCAGGACAGTAGTTGACATTTGGCGGGAACAATTCCTATTGGTTCCAAGCACTCATTATTGAGTGGATATTTTTGTTCTAGGGGGTGTGGTTTTCCTTGGTTCAAATTGTATATAGTTGGGTCGTTCTGTATGTTTGTTTCTGTGTTCTGAGCTGAATAAAGAAATCACTTTTGAAAAGAGCTGCCTCAAGCCCAGTACATAAGAGGGCCCAAATGCATATCTGGAGCCATTGGTGGGGTGAGGTTAGCAGCTTCCCCTCCCATCTCTCACTCTTTGCCCAAAAAACAAACCAAAAACCCACCCCAAATTCCAGGATATTAATTTCCATTGCTGCTGGAGCTCAGGGGAGTATATTAATTCAGCTATACCCAAGCTGAACTGAAGGTATATTTTTGGTTCAGATATATCGGAATGCCCACCCCTAATGGATAATGACTGGCATTATGTATCCTAATTACTTGGTGGTGCAATAATAAACAATAAGTACATAGCAAATAAGAAGCCTGAGGAGGAAAAAAAAGTGTAAAGCTATGGACTAGGGATTTGGAATCTGTAATTGGACCTAAGTTCTGGATATCGACATTGAAAAGTACCTTAAATTTTTCAGTAAATGTCATAGCTAAAGATTATATGATCAACATGTTTTATCAATGTCATCTAACCTCTCATAAATCAGCTAAAATTAATAAAGGGGTTAAAGGTGATTGTCGGGTTCATGGAGTTGCTGAAACAAATTTTAAACATATGTGGTGGAAATGTAGAAGAGCTGAAGAATATTGGGGAATTATTTCTAGAGCTATTTCTCAAGGAAACAGGTATAGAATTACCTTTCTCCTCTTAAAGATTCCTGTTGGATTATGTAGCCTTTCTTCCTAACTATACTCAAGAAGTTGTTTTAAATGCCATAACTTCTGCAACATTAGTCTTTGCTGGATACTGAAAAGGAACATAACTACAAATAAAGAGGAGTGGTTGTAGAAACTAAAGGAATGTGTACAGTTATGTGAAGTAACCTGTATGCATGGTAAAAAGTCAGATAAGTGTTAAATGGAATGCTAGTCTTACTAGGCTAATAAATGGAACCTAATAACATCTGTATGATTAGTTAATAGAACTGAAGATCAATTTTGTATTCAACCTCATATTAGCTGAATATTTTAAAAAATTAAAGTAAGCCTCGGTACACTTGTGGGACATATTTCTGACTTTTACTTTCTCGGGTAGAATTTTATTTGACTATGATAAGCAATGGACTCATACATAAGTATCAGAGATAAATCCTGTCAGCCAGATCCTTTTAATTGACACATTCAGAAACACTGTTTGCTCATTATTGGCTAATGAACTTGCTTTCAAGCTTGTCATCTACTTGAAGCATTTTTGTCTATATCTTTCATTTGCTAGAGGTCAATAGCTTTGTTGGAGTTCTTTTTCCTAATTACTTAGAAAACACTGAAGTCCATCTATTTATTCCATCTCAATTTATCCAGAAAGGGTCTCAGTTGGGTTCCAGTCATTCCACAAACATTCTTTTTGCCCAGAATTATTAGCTCAGAATAGACACTCCACATGCAGTAAAGCAGAAAGGTGACTATTAATATGCCAGTTTTTTAAAAGAATGTGTGAAGGGCCTCATTCTGCCATTATACATTATACCGTCAAGCAACTTGCACTTTGTTAGTGATAAACACTTTCCACTATTAAATGAGTGGAATTCATCCAGTGAGATGAATAAAGTAGCATGCAGATATAACAGAAAGGAAACCAAAATACTGAGTCCATTACACATTTTTAAATAAATCAAAAAGGGTTTTAGTGCTAAGAAAAGGGAAGCAGGAGTCAGGAAAACATATTGTCATCTGCTCCAAACTTTAAGATGGAGAAAGCTGTAAGTCTAAATAAAGATATAAAAACCAACCAATCATGGCCAGCTAAGAATGCTACGCCAGAATAGTATCTTTCTTTATAAAATATATACACCACTACTCCAGAGAACTGCTCAAGCTGGGTCAAATTATTAGCACCTATGCAGGCATACTTGATGGTCCTTTGAAAACTTGGTGCTTATGGTAGTCCAACAATATTTTGTACCAACAAAATTAATTCCAAAACATCGCTGAAAACTGATAGAAAGTTTTTTTAACTGGAAAATACTTTATTATTGGGAACAAATAGGAAGTTTTTCTGTTAATTGGTATAATTTATATAAGTGTGTTGATTCTGGTTTTAATATGAATTTTGTAACTTGTCCTAACCCTTCATGTAAAAAGTCCAAATAAATAAGGTGATAATTAGTATTGATAATTAGATATAAGAATTCTGCTGCATGCACAGTTCAATGAGACGAATGTCATTTTTGTAATGTTCTGTCAGAATAATTCATCATCTGATCCTTTAAAAAAACTTAATTCCCCCAAGCATCCTCCTTCTGTTGGAGACAGTTTGGAATAATCACAAACTGGTTCTCCTACAGCAAAAGTATGCTTTTGGAGTGAGAATACAAGCAACAAATGCAGAAAATTCTTGGATTGCTTATGGAAAGCTAGAGTTCTTTAGACAGTTTTGATCACTCTTGAGTAGGTAACTGGTTAAAGCAGGGGTCTTTTCATAGAAAAAGAGGTGCAGGAGCTAATTAGCATAACTCATTAGCATATGCCACACCCCCTGACATCACCGGAAGTGTGTCAGAAGGCCACACCCGCTGACATCACCGGAAGTGTGTCAGAAGGCCAAACCCCCTGACATCATCAGAAGTGTGTAAGAAGGCAACACCCACCACTCAGGCTCCACCCCAAAAATCTCCAAGGTATACCCAACTCAGAGCTGGCGAGCCTATCTGATAGCACATGTAGGGGGAAACAAGCAAACCACCCATGTCAGGTAAAGAGGGGGGATACCAGGATACCAGGTCAATATATTTTTATTCTCCTTGTCATTGATGGCTGAGGTGCTTTTAGTGTTCCTTTTCTGTTTGACTGGCAGCCTTCCTCCCTGTTATAGTTGACTGTGGGTTTTATACAATGTGCACATTAGATAGACAGAGAGAGAGAGACAGAGGAAGAGAAAAGGGGCTGTACTTTGCAGTAAAAGCCAAAAGCCTCCTTTAAATAAAATCTAGCTCTGAGCCTCTGGCCTAAGACAACTGCAGATCTGCTTTCCCGATATCAATGTCAGTAGCAACAAATCAATCATTTGGCACCCAGATATGAAGTAGCTATGAAATAGCTGACTGATATTGCCTCTTTATTTCTAACACCACGGTCAAAGGATCTCTGTAACAGTTTAAGTAGGATCAACTTTTGTTCAGCATTTTTAGGCTAGATGTTACAACAGAAAGATTAGAAGAGCACAGCAGATCTGATAGTTCTGAATAGATTACTGGGCAGGCCGCAGGAGAATTTAAAATCTGGAATACCCAGGCACAAATCCCCACTCAGGCCATAGAAGCTTACTGGGTGACCTTGGGCCTGTTACCCTCTCTCAGCCTAACCTATCTCACAGGATTTTTATGAGAATTAAATGGGGGGAAGGAGACTGATGTAAGCCACTTTGGGCCCCCATTGGGGGAGAAAAGTGGGGTATAAATGAATTAAATAAATACTCTGTAACAGTTTAAGTAGGATCAACTTTTGTTCAGCATTTCTAGGCTAGATGTTACAACAGAAAGATTAGAAGAGCACAGCAGATCTGATAGTTCTGAATAGATTACTGGGCAGGCCGCAGGAGAATTTAAAATCTGGAATACCCAGGCACAAATCCCCACTCAGGCCATAGAAGCTTACTGGGTGACCTTGGGCCTGTTACCCTCTCTCAGCCTAACCTATCTCACAGGATTTTTATGAGAATTAAATGGGGGGAAGGAGAATGATGTAAGCCACTTTGGGCCCCCATTGGGGAGAAAAGTGGGGTATAAATAAATGAAATAAATCAATAATAAATATAACAAAAATAAGCTACTTGGGTCCCTACTGAGGAGAAGAGAACAGATGTTTATAATCAATATATACTAATTATATTCATCCAAATATAAAATAAGTAGCTTCCTTCATTCCTTTCCTTGTTGTGCTACTGCATAAATTAGTTTGCTCTGGAGGCATCTTTCCTGAACTAAGACAAAAATGTATGAGCTGGAGGCTAAAAAACTGTTACCTAGCTTGCACTTAGAGGGAACACTGGACAAAACCCAGGGGCCATCAGAAGGTCCATCAGCAGGGCCAGAACTCCAGGAGCCCTCCCCCTCTTGCCCCCCAAGCACCAAGAAGACACATATCTTAAATTGTGGTATGATTACACAAAGGGATGATTTCACAACCATTGCTGGAAGTGGATTCAGGAGGTAGATATGAATTCTTCATCGGTGAGAAAATCTAAGATGGGTTCCCATTTTGCCATAAATTGGTGTTTAATTGGTTTTAAAGATGTGTTGTTCAATTTGTATGTGACACAGTCCATTAAGAACTGGTCCCATAGTTTATGGTACCAGAGCTGAATAGTGGGTGGGTTGTCGTCTTTCCAACAGGCCGCTATGGAGGTTCTCACAGCGTATATCATAATGTTTAAGGTTGCTTTGTGTTTGTGGTTCTCTATGTGTGCTGGCCAGTGATCAACGAAAAGACATGTTGGACAAATTGGCATACCTATTTCTATAATATTTCGGACAAGGCTTTGTACCTCTTTCCAAAAAGCTTGAATTTTGTTGCACTGCCACCAGCAATGTGCAAATGTGCCTACCTGTTGGCAGCCCTTCCAACATAATGGAGATCTTGCTGAGCTCATGTGTGAGAGTTTTTGTGGAGATAGATACCATCTTGTCATGATCTTAAACTTTTGCAGCTGCATTGGTATAGAGCGGGGGAAACGTGATTACGAAGCCCATAAGTCCGACCAGATTTCATCAGTTAAGAGGACTTCACATTCTTTCTGCCATGCAGTTTGGTATGGCATAATCTTAGAAGATTTGTCCCTTAGTAGAAGTTGATACGTGGCTAATATCAACCCTCTATTTTGTGTCTCATATAATTTCAAGATCAGTTCAAACTCTGCATGAGGTTGAGTGAGGATTGAGATAATTTTGAGTTGGCTAGTAACATGCTGTAAGTTTAAGTAGAGGAACCACGGCACTGGTAATCTTAATATGCTTTCTATTTCTGCTTTTTTTAGCAGGCCATGTTTGGAAGCGATGTCACACCAGTGAGACAGCCCAGCCTTTTCCCAAGAATTAAGGTAAGTATGCTTTATTGTTTCTGAAAACCAAGGTTGATAGGGAAAAGTGGAGTATCTTGATACTTCAGGTATTAGCCTCTTGCATAATGATTTCCATAAATTAAACATGGGGGTTAAAAACTCATTGAATCACTTGGAAGGTAATAGATTAAATTTTGCATCCCAAAGTAAAGAGTCTAGTGAGTACAGATGAAGAAGATCTGAACATAATCAGACCCAATCTGGTGGGGTTGTTGGACGTTGCACCTTAATTATGTTAGCCAGCAATGTCGCTCTTTGATATGTTGTTATGTCAGGAAGTCCAAATCCTCCTTGGGATTTGGGTTTACGCAAGATGTGAAATCCTATCCTCGCCTTGTGTCCTACCCATAAGAATTCTTGTAAAGTGCTCTGCCATTTTTTAAGCATTAATGAGGGTATAGCTATGGGAATGGCTCAGAATAAGAAGATGAATTTCAGTAAAATAAATGATTTTGAAAAGTTATTAGCATTGCCTCATGAACACATCAAGCTGGCAATAGAATAACAAAGGAAAGAATGTGAAGTAACCAGCTGTCTTGAAAAGTGAAACACAAAGGCTACTTGAGCTACAATATGAAATTATAGGCAGAACCCAAAATAGTTATTTACATTGGGTTGGTAAAATACTGGGTAACCTGGCACAGCATGGGTAAGTAGAACTTGGATATGCAATGGTTTTTTGTTTCATTATTTGTATGTATTTAATCTAGGCATTTTCATCACACCTATTTTATTTTTCAATTCCCTTATTTTGTTCATTTATTTTATACCATTCCGGTGCCATTTATACACAAATCTCATGATCTGGGTCAGGAAAAAGATGAGTGCAATTTTGTCTCAAAACCTGAAAACCATAAAAGAAATGGCAGCTTTTGAATCTAATCAGTCACATAACTTGGTAACATCCCTAGCAGCTGGAGATAGGCACTGTGTTTCACCAAACCCTGGCTTTCTCCCTTCATAAAGCTGCAAGGTAAGAGCAGTTTCATTGTCTAATTTCAATGTGCCAAGTACACATTACATTCATGTTCTCTGCTAACCACAGTTTCAGACATTGGTTGCATCTACCAAACAATCAGACAGACCATGGTTTAGACCTGCTTTTATTTTCTGTCTTCTACATTCCAAAGCAAAGAACCCTTCATAACAGTAGTTATTGCTATGCCATAACTTTGTCATACCATAGTTAAATTCCTTTTACCATGATACATTGCTGTTTGTTTTGAGCCATAGTTTCCAATAGAATTGTGCCCCCCCTCAGTTAAAAAAAGGACGGAAAAAAAATAGCAGACAAAAAATGGGTAGGGACTTTATTCCAGATACCTAACAACAATAACTGATGTAGACCATATTTTCTTCCCAAAATTGCAGACCCAATAATATCCAAACACTCTGTATTCCACTTTTGAACTAGGACAGGTACAGTGTCATCCTAAGCAGCATTATACCCTTCTATATCCATAAGTCAATGGACTTAGATACGTGGAGCTCTGTTTAGGATTGCACTGTTAGTCTACTTGTGATAGTGCCATTATTATTTGGGGGTTGGGGATGTTTAGAAGTCAAGGCTCATGATGGATATTATAGCTCAGGAACAACTAAGGTACATAACTTTTCACATCAGATACAAGTAGATGAAGTCACTTCCAGGTTCTTGGCATAGCACCAGACAACACCATAATAATTAAGTGCTGGTATGTTGTAGTAATTAGTGTCAGACTAAAACAAAGGAGACCTGAATTTAAAACCCTACTCTGCCATGAAAGCTCATTGGTGATCCTAGGCCAGTGACACATACATCCCTCTCTGCTTTGTACAGTTGTCATGAGGATTGAATTGGGTGCAGAGAAGAACATTATGTATGCTGACCTGACTGCCTTGGAAGAAGGGTGTATAAAAATGTGATAGATAGAACCATGTACCATACTCCAGTTTTCAGCATGGTTTATCTATAGTAGCAGTCTCATGAACAAAAGCTGTAATACTGAAAGTGGCCTTTATTGTTATGGTATCAAGAGAAAAGGAATTTAAAAAAATACCTGACCTATACACATTGAATTTGAGAGTATTTCAGATACTTATAATTCTTGTCCACTTGTAACATTTCATCATGTACAGTGACAGATTTAGAATTTCAGGGCAGGTCAACAGGATACAACTTCAGAGGATTCCTTAGGTAAACTGGTTATTTTTACTCAAACCCAGCATGTTGCTATTTATATCTCCAAAACTCCCTGCTTTAGAACTGAATCCCAGTTACTGCCCTTTAGACTTTTGGGGGAAAGTGGCATTCACAGCATTATGAGCCATGGATAGGTTTGTCCTGGCCCCTTTTGTCAAATGGGTCATGGGGCAGAATTGGCCAGGGCTTGAAATGTTCCAGTCAAGAGGAAGAGCAGCAATGTAGCTACTTAGACAAGTATGGCCTTTTCAAGTAGGCATTTGCTGTTTGTTGCTGAATCACCCATCTTCCTGTGGGATATCATGGGATTAGCTATTCACTTTTAAAGACCCAAGCGGGAAATTTTTAGGTTCCCCCAGATGGGTTGGAGGGGCCTTTTTTGCCTCCTTCATGATGTCACTAAAAGGGTAGTTAAAAAAATTAATTAGGCCTGGTCTTTGAGTGGTTAGGATATAATGAGTTGGCAGGGATAGCATGGGTTGCTCACTATAGGTGAGGATGATCAACAAGCACCCTGAACATCAGGCATAATAGAGGTTGTGTCAGGAGCAGACCATCATTGGCCTCTCAATAGGGTAAGGCTTAGGGTTGCCAAGCTCAGGTAAAGCTTAGGGTTGTCATTCCAGGAGGGGGTGGACACATCCCCAATGCAATGACATCATATATAAGTGACATCATCATGTCGGGGACGCAGCCCCTTGGAAGGTGCGGGTGGCACCCGCTTGCAAAACCCATTTAACTTTAAATAATTTTTTTGCAAGCAGACACCCTGCAAGCCTGAATTCCAAGTGGCAAATTCAGGGGGCGGTGCAGGGAGAGAAGGAACTCGATTCAGAAACTGCTAATTGGTTTACATTTTTTTTTCTGAGCTCCGTTATTCTTTTTTACCTTCACCAGAGAAGTGGCCATAATAGGGGGAAGGAGGTTAGCAGAATCTCAGGATTGCCAGATTTTACTTCTTGGAACAATGACTTCTCTAGAGGGAGGGCTTCTAGTGTCCTGGCCCCACTGGTGGACCTCCTGATGGCACCTGGTATTTTTGGTCACTGTGTGACAGAGTGTTGGACTGGATGGGCCATTGGCCTGATCCAACATTGGCTTCTCTTATGTTCTTCTGTTCTGAGTCCTCTACATGGAAGGTAAAATAACAAGGATGTATATTGCTATGGCCTGAGAATTCATGGGATATTGCAAGAGTCTGCCTAGAACTGTCAGCTTGAGAGAAATGGTGGCCAGGAACAGCCTGGCACAGTCATTGGGGTTGCCAGCGCCAGTTTGGAAAATTCCTGGAGATGGAGGGGTGATGCCTGGGGAGGGAAGTGTTTGGAAGGACAGGGATCTCAGTGGGGATGTAATGCCATGGAATCTACAATCTATAGCTGCCATTTCCTACAGGAGAACTGACTTCTGCAGTCTGAAGATCAACTGAAATTCCAGAAGAACTCCAGGCTCCACCTGTAGGTTAGCAAAATTAGCAGTAACATAGCAATGGACTACTTAGACATATCATTCTTGTTTGTTCCAGGCAACCAATGTATAGGAGGACCCTGGAAGTATAACTTCAAGAGCTCTTACAATGTAGTAACTTTCTCCCCAGATTGTTCTGCCTGGTAGCTCCTTGCACTAGGTGCATGGAAGTGTTGTCTTGCTTCCTGCTCAGCTAATACCATGTACTCAATTTCAGTCACAGCCCCAGGCATAGTGACTGTTTACTGCTTTCTATGGTTCCTGGTGACATGGAGGAAACATGTTACCTTTGCTTGGGAAGTTTGTGGGTGCCAACATCCTACTGTTTCTCTGAGAAAGACTGCTAACTATATATATGAGCAGCATCTCCATGTGAACAAATCACTTTAGGAATGGGTAATTACATCTGCAATTTTTTCCCTCTTAGGTGTTAACAACCTTTATAGTAAAAGAGCAAGTTTGACATCCTTTTCCTCCAGGCAGTTACAATTATTTCACCATGTGGTATAACATAAAAATCTGTACTTCCACTATTTTCCCCACCCATATGCAACTTGCCAGGCCTATATGAGAACAATCTGCAGTGTCAAAGTAGAGAAATAAATAGCCCACACTAGTAGGCTACTTGTGAATAGCATGGGGTTATTTTACTATTGCTCATAAACCTAATGTCTCCAAGCAATCAAAGAAGCTTAGATATTAATATTGGCAGCCTGTGCAGGAAGGCTACCAATGTGTTTCTTTTATTCTTTTGGGGAGAAAGGCTTAGTTCTCTTCTTGAAACCATGGCCGAATCTGCATCTAGCATTTGCTCCACTGTCTTACCAAACCCGCATTGGAACAGAAATTCCCATCTACTTTGCATGCCACTTTCACTTTGATTGATTGTCGAATTTTATAGCAGAGTTCAGACTGCATGCTGTTATCACTTCGTTTTATCTCTGGTTTTCTGGTGGCTGTCTGCATGGATTTATGGCCATTTTATGGTCATTCAGGGGTGACTCTGTAGTCAGTACAGCATTAACCTGGGGTATTTGAATGTGGTTTTGAACCGCCACATCTTTTTCTGTTCCAGTGTGGGTTTGGTACAACAACGGAGCAAATACTAGATGCAGATTGGGCCACTATGATGATTTCCCTTAGCAGTATGAAGTTCCAAAAGTCTTACGGGCCATGTATTCCACAACACTATCTATAATCATTACTAATATGCATGTGGTTCATACAGGGATTACCACAGACCGTTGATTGGCTTTACCTATCAATATATGTTGATATTAATATATGACAGATTTATAGGCAACTGTAGAGATTTCTCAGAGCTCTACCACCAAAATGCAAGGATAAAGTACTGCAAAATTGTCATTCTTCTCCCCCCCCCCCCGAGCAGGCATATGTGAATTTCTATTCCTCCTACGTATCTTCACTAATCTTAGCATTCTGATCCCCCAGGACAGTTAAGTCATCTCTTTTCTTTCCCCTGCCTTTATTGGACTCTCCTGTTCCACTGGGAGCAAAACTATTCCGAATTGCCAATCGTTTTGATCTCTAGGAGGATTAATCAGTAGTCTAAAAGAAATTAGATGACTATTGATGAGCACCATCTCATAAAAGTGAGCATCTATATGGAAAATGAAATCCTCTCACCTCTCCTGGGACACCTCCCCATTGTTCAATCACTGTCCTGTATCTCAAGTTGCTTTAAAAGAGAACACAGACTTAAATGGCATTAGCACAAATGGCAAGAAGTGAAACACACACAGCATTAGGAGTTTCATTACTCAGAGAGTTATATAAAATACTGACATCAAAAACTGAAGTTCAGCAACCTGAATGTCACAAAAAGATGAAATGTAAACTTATTAAATAAATCATATATAAATATGCTTGTGCCTCATTGATTCTTTCCTGACTTTATTAACAGTGTTTGGGTGTTTCCAAAACAGATAGAAAGCTAAAAAATTGGCATCTTTGAGTAGAGAGAGATACCCTGATTACTAAAGGAATCTGACAACAGAACAATTTTTAGTGTTATCTTTAGACAAGTAGGAATCTGCAAGGACTTGCAGGAGGCATCTCATTTACCCTTCCTCCACTATTTTCTCTTTCCCTGAAAACTCCCAGAGGCTCTCCCCTTTTCCTGCTTCCTTCTCTCCTAGGACTACCAACCTCCAGGTGGGGCCTGGAGATCCCCTGGACTACAGAGATCGATTCCCCTTTAGAGATGCCAGCTCCTGGCTGGGAAATTCCATTTGGGGGTGGAGCCTTGGGAGAGCTAGGTTTGGGAAGGGAAGCAGCTTCAACAGGGTATAATGACAGTGTCCATGTTCCAAAGCAACCATTTCTCCATGGACACTGTCTTCTGGAGAGCAATTATAATTCCAGGTGATCTCTAGCCCCCACCTGCTTTGGACTTTATATGGCACTATACCTCTCTAAGGTTCCTCCCCTTCTCAAGCCCCATCCTTCCCAAGCTCAAGCCCCCAAATCTTCAGGTATTTCCTAACCTGCAGTTAGCAACCCTGTCTCCTTTCCACCAAACAGCCCCTCTGTCTTCAGCTACCCCTCTCCCCACTCACAGCCTCTGCCTAGGAAAACTGTGGCCCAATTGTGTGGTGCTGGTGACTGGGCCAGGCCCACTTGCATGGCAGGGAACCCTCAAGGACTTGTAGGGTAGCACTTCACTTTCCCCTGTATCCTTAACACATTAGTTCCTATTTCTGCCCTCCCGGGAACCCCCATATCCTCTCCCCTTTCCCTGTATCATTCTCACTTTCTCAGTCATTCACCAGTCTACTTTTATCTGCTTCCCATCTTCAGCTATATTTATTTATTTAAGTATATACATAAGTATATCATTTATACCCTACCTTCAGCCATAGTGGGGTTCCAAAGCAGCTCATATTGTTCTCCTCTCCTCCTTTTTATCCACACAGCAACCCTGTGAGGTAGGTTAGGGTGAAAGTATGTAGCTGGTCCATAATAACTCAGTGAATTTCCACAACAAGATGGGGATTCAAATCCTGGTCTCCCAGACCCTGCTCTGAAACTCTTAACTAGGGCTGCCAAGTGGGGGCGGGTGGCGGGTAAACCCCCGCTTTGGAGGCCCGATTTCCGCCACCGCGAAAACGGGCCCCAGGGGGAACCCCGCCCCCCCGAAGCGCAGTGTGGTTAGGATGAGATGGTTAGACAGTGTCATTGATGCAACGAACATGAAATTGAGCCCACTTCAGAGGACGGCGGAAGACAGGAGGGCCTGGCGGGAGCTGGTCCATGGGGTCGCGAAGAGTCAGACTCGACTGTGCAACTGAACAACAAAACATGAAGTCAGAGCAGAAAATTTAAGTTAGTAACTTGGCACACCCATCACTGAAATAAAGATGTCTCACTTCAAAAATTGGATTATTGGATTATTGACTAAGAACTAATATGTCCAAATATTAAACCTCTCATCCCTTAGTACGGATTACTTTATTTACCAGGCTGCCCAAGGATATGCAAGTGCTACAATCCCACAACTCCAAGTCAGCTGGAGAGTTCTGTTGTACTTACTTTTTGCTTTTCTATATACCACAATAGTATGCCAAGAGGAACAGAGCCTTCACTACCACCCATACTGTCTGGTCAGAACTAGGCAGTTCAAAACCACAATTGAAGGGAACAGAGATGGGGCATCTCTCCTTATATATACTTGAGTAGTGGTCCCACAACGTTCTATGCACTCCAAAATCAGTTGGCTCCATGATGTGTCAATCACAAGGTGTCTCTATCCACTGGCTGTGTTGCCTGAGTTCTCTCCCACCCACTGCAGCATAGGCCACTCTTCTCTGATTGGGCCAGCGTTTCAAGGTAATTTCCATATGGAAGCTGACTGGACTTCACTCCATTCCACACCTTAAACCCCCCCCCCCCCACGAGAAAGAATACCACAAGGCAAAAAATGATAGGAAAAGGTACCAGCAGCCACCCCATTCCTGCCACAGATATGTGGCAGTCAGGGCTTCAGAGCACGGTGGGCGCTGCTGGTGGGGGGGAAATGGAAAGCTGATCAATGAGGGGGGAATGTAGGTTGATGCTTGGCTGGGAAGTAGATAGGGTTGCCAACTCCAGATGGGAAAATCCTGGAGATTTGAGAGATGGAGCCTGGAGAGGGTGAGGTTTGAAGAGGAGTGGGCCCTCAGACAGGTACAATGCAATAGACTCTGCCCTCCAAACCAGCCATTCTGTAGTGGGGAACCACTGTTGCCAATCTCCAGGTGGGGGCTGGAGATCACTCAGAATTACAACTGCTCACCAGATGGCATTGATCCATTCCCCTGGAAAAAATGGTGGACTCTGTGTCCTTATACCCTGCTTTGGTTGCCATGGCAAATTGATTCTGAGTGCCCATGGCCTTGGCACTCTCCCAGAGCCTCTTTCTAGTGCTCATTGTATTTATTTCCACAATGGGACTTATTCCTAGTCTCTCTTATATATAATTGGCAAATGGTGGTGGCTTTTGGCCTATGGGGTGGCGCGATTGCATGCACTCCCCCAGCCATTGGCCCATCGGTTGCCAATCAAGACTACTGGCATGCCATTGGCCGGGTGTGCTGCTCTTCCCCACCCACTCCCCCTTCCACTCTGCTCTCGCACGGGACGAGGATGGGAGGCAAACAGCTGAGTGGTAAACTGGAGCCCATTTCACCACAGTAGGCAACAAAGCTCGGTTCAGACAAAGGAAGGGAACCCTTTGCAGGCCTTTGTGAGGAACTCATTGGGGCCAGTACTGAGTCTAGGGTTGCCAGCTCCAGGTAGGGAGATTCCTGGAGATTTTCTGGAAGAGTCTATGGAAGTCAGGGTTTGGGAAGGTGAAAGGCCTCAGCTGAACATAATGCCATACAGCCCACCTTCTAGAACAGTTATTTTCTCCGGGGGGGCGGGATCTGTTGTCTGGAGTTCAGTTGTGATACCTGGTGATCCTCAGGCTCCACCTGGAGGTTGAGTACAAGGAAGGGATCACAGTTGTAGGTACATACCAAAAAACAAGGAAACACTGTGATAAAAATAACATTTAATAATTCAAGTAAACATCAATATGTATATCTATTCAAACATGACAATTTTGCTTAGGAAATTCTGACATATTCAAGGAAAAGTCCAACATCATGATATCCTCCATGAGCACCCGGTTTTATACTCATTTCATTAGTCATCCTCAGGAGTAATCCTCTAAGGTTGGAAAGAGATTGGAAATGATGTCTCATTTCCGTTACGTGTTGTAGTTGTTGTCGTTGAAGTAGCCCCTTCTTGCTCATCAGGACCTTCTTCTCTTTCGTATTCTTCTTCAGACATCTCTGCCTCTTCTTCTTCTGCCTTCAGGTCCAGTCCATATTTCCTAAGGAAGTTCTCCGCTTTAAATATAGAATTAATTAAAGTGGCTTGCTCCTAATGGAACTGGAAGTAAGTTTAAAATCATTTAAAAATTAAAAATTATTATAATGCTACATTCCATTCAACTGCATGTCTCTTTCCAATCTCAATAACCATGTTTATTTCAGGATATTTTGAAAAAGAATTTCAACTGCAATAATTACAAGACAGTAAAAAAGAAGTTAAACTGCATTCAAAAGAAATTAAGCTGTATTAAGAGGTTTACACCTTCCAACCTTAGAGGATTACTCCTGTGGAAGACTAATGAAATGAGTATAAAACCGGGTGCTCATGGAGGATATAATGATGCTGGACAGTTCCTTGAATATGTCAGAATTTCCTAAGCAAAATTGTCATGTTTGAATAGATATACATATTGATGTTTACTTGAATTATTAAATGTTATTTTTATCACAGTGTTTCCTTGGTTTTTGGTATGTACCTACAACTGTGATCCCTTCCTTGTACTCAACCTTCAGGTGAGGGCTGGAGATCTGTAATTACAACTGATCTTCAGATGACAGATCAGTTCCCCCAGAGAAAATGGCTGCTTTGAAGGGTGGAGTTTATGGTATTATATCCTGTTGCGGTCACTTCCAAGCCCAAACCTCATCCAAGGCTCCACCCCTAAATCTCCAGGAATTTCCCAACATGGAGCTAGCAACCCTAAGAGGACCTGCTTTCTGTACTTGGGCAATCCATTGTGATTCCTGGAGAGTGGCTGCTGTCACTGCTGCTGTGGGTGGGGGTAGGTGGGAGGCCAGGAGAGTGACAGGGCCAGAAAGAGTGATTGGGTGGGTGCAGAAAGGAAGTGACAGGCATGGAGGAGAGAGAGAGTAAGAAAAGGGGTGGCAGAAAGGAGAAAGAGTGTGAGAGAAGTAGGGGGAGAGGGGAAGAAGCAGAGATGAGGGGAATGGGATAGCGGCTCCCACATGCATGTGATACTCTAGCGTGCTTGAAGAGGCAAGTGTGGTGTGATTGGTGAATGACAGAGAGGGGGAGGGGTTTTGGAAGTGATGCTGTGTGGATGAATATGTATGTCTATCAGGAGTGACAGTTTGAGGTTTTGACAGTTGAAGAGTGACAGCTGATGAAGACAGTGGTTTTTAGAAGAGTTCGTTCTGAAGTCTGAGAGAGAAGCAGTTTGTGTGTGTGCAGTTAAGAACAGCTGAGGTTGTTCTGAGTGAGTAGTAAAATGTAAATGAAAGTAATTGAAGACAAAGTTTAGGAAAGGCTGTATGTCCTGGAGAAAAACAGTGAACTTACATGACCTAGAGTTAAAGTTACAAAGTTACATGCCAAGATCCCTGTCAGTAAGGGAGAAGATTGTGTGATACACCAAACATTTGTTCAGTATTTAAGCCTTCCTGGTTACAATGAGTTAATCATTTATTTATGAATTACTTCAATAAATCCTCTTTTATTCAAATATACCCGCTCTGAAAGAAATACTTCCCAGGACCACATTAGAACCTCGAAAGCCTAAAAAACCGGCCTACCTACCCAGTGATAGAAATATTATAGTATAAAGGTTTGGAAAGCCTTAAATTTCCTGGTGGCAGCCGGATATACCCAGTTGAACAAAATAAAAAGAACACTTTAAAGTAAAACCAGACCTCCCCAGTTAAGGGATCGTCACAGTTACCAACTCCAGGTTGGGAAATTCATGGAGATTTGGGGGGTGCAACCTGGAGAGGGTGAGGTTTGAGGAGGGGTGGGACCTCAGACAGGTACAATGCCATAGACTCCACCCTCCAAACCAGCCATTCCCTCCTGGGTAACAATTGTTGCCTATCTCCAGGTGAGAGCTGGAGGTCACTGAAAATTATAACTGCTCTTCAAGTAGCAGAGATCAGTTCCTCTGGAGAAAATGGTGGACTCTGTGTCATTATACCCTGCTGAGGTCACCACGGCACATTGACGCTGAGTGTGCAAGGCCTTGGCACTCTCCAAGAGCCTCTTTCTAAAGTTCATTGTATTTATTTCCACAATGAGACTTATTTCTAGTGCTATATAAATATGATTTACCACCCAAGTCATAATTGCCCAAACCAGTTCCTCCTGGAATACCTCACTGTCTTCCTTTTGTAGAGAAGTTCTCACACACCTTCAAGACAGGACAATGCTTTTACTGATTGTCTTGATGGACTGTGTGCTCCAGTTATTGTTTTGCTCTTGTTACTCTTGCAGAGCTCTTTAATTTTCATTCTCTCCACCACTCTTGATGCTTTTGTTTGGTTTGCTTTGATGTCACAGGTAAGCTGAGTTCCTCTTGTAATATGTCCAATATATCCTAATTGAATCTAGATTTGTACTATGATAAAGATCACATTTACTTGTGTACATTGGGTTCAACTGACCTTTCTAACTTATCTATGATCTAACTGATATTGTTATCTCCAAGCGTAAAAAAGCACTAGATATTTGGAAATGAGAAACCTGAAAGTAATTCTGCAACTATGGTTTTATTGGGAAGGGGAGGAATTAAAGAAGAACCTGTGAGCTATCTAGCAGCAACTTAACTACATCAGGCTGAGTTTACTCCCAACAGGTACTTAAGATCTAGATATGCCCAGAAGTATCTGTGAGAGAGAGAGAGAGAGAGAGAGAGAGAGAGATCTATTCTTCATGCAGAAGCTCTCCCTCCTTCCTTCTTGTTGTTGTGTGGGGGGTGCATTATAAGCCACCTTGGTTCCTCATTTGAGGGGAAAGTGGGATATAAATCTCTCCCTTATAATAATTGAATAGTGGGGACCAAAGTTCTAAAATGCCCGCCTTTAGTGTTAGGCCGGAAGAACCGCCACTCAGAAGACACTGGCTGGGTTGACTGGCTGCTTTGTGCAGTCCCGCCCAGCGTTCCAAGGTCATTTGCATATGGAAGCTGATTGGACTACACTCCATTCCACACCTCAAACTCACCCCCCCCGCAAGGCAGTTGGGATTTTCAGTTGCATAACATACCTCATAGGGGAGAGGAGAATGATGTCAGCTGCCCTTTCCCTAGGCAGAGGCTGTGGGGGAGGGGGTTGTAAAACTTTAAGACTGACAGGCAGATAAAGGTTGGCTGATGGTTGCCAGGATAGGGTTGCCAACTCCAGGTTGGAAACTTTCAGGATATTTTAGGGATGAAGCCTGCTGAGGGTGGGGTCTGAGGAGGAGGAGGAAGAGGGGGACCTCAGACAGATACAATGCCATACTGCCCACACTCCAGACAAGCTGTTGCCAGTCTCCAGGTGACAGCTGGAGCGATCTTAAAGCTTTGGTGCTATTTCAAAGTGTTGCAAT
>NW_015167547.1:1016642-1017567 GCF_001447785.1 Gekko japonicus
GGAGCCGCAGTCGCCCGGGCCGAGATTGGGGGGGCAAGGCGGGCGACAGAAGGCCGATGCCTCCGTCGCCCGGCCCTCTACAGAATCCACCCCCAAAACCTCCAGGTATTTCCCTCCTTAGAGCTGGCAACCCTACATTCCCCTCAGTGCCTGTTGGTAGGCAACTAAGCTTGGTCCTGTCACCTACTTTGGCCTTTGGGAGAAAACACATTGGGGCCAGTCCTGATAGGGTTGCCAACTCCAGATGGGAAATTCCTGGAGATTTGAGGGATGGAGCCTGAAGAGGGTGAGGTTTGAGGAGGGGTGGGACCTCAGACAGGTACACTGCCATAGACTCCACCCTCCAAACCAGTCAGTCTCACATAGGGAACCATTGTTGCCAATCTCCAGGTGAGGGCTGGAGAGCACTCAGAATTACAACTGCTCTGCAGAAGGGAGGGCAGAAGTCAGCTGAAGTCAAAGGGGCAGATAATGGTAGGTTGATGGCTAGCTGGGAAGGAGATGGGGTTGCCAACTACATGCTGACAAATTCCTGGGGATTTGAGGGGTGTAGCCTGGAGAGGGTGGGGTTTGCAGAGGGGTGGGACCTCAGACAGTTAGAATGCCATAGACTACACCCTCCAAACCAGCCAGTTTGTCCTGGGTAACAATTGCTGCCAATCTCCAGGTGAGGGCTACAGATCACTCACAATTACAACTGCCCTTCAGGTAGCAGAGATCAGTTCCCCTGGAGAAAACAGTGGACTCTGTCATTATATCCTGCTGAGGTCACCACAGCAAATTGACACTGTTTGCCCAAAGCCAGAGCACTCCCCCAGAGCCTCTTTCTAGATCCCGTTGTATTGCTTTCACAACGGGCTTTACTGCTAGTAATTACATAAATACATAAAAACATTTCTAATAGTTAACATTTCTTAAACATCAA
>NW_015167547.1:1017589-1022763 GCF_001447785.1 Gekko japonicus
CTGCTTCCTGTACAACAAGGCCTGCTTTTCCAGCATTTGTTGCTGGTACTGAATTCAGGGGTTGTAAAGTACTGAGTCCTGATGTGTTAGTTGTGAATCAGCTCATAGTTTATTTAAGGTAAGTGAAAACTGAGACAACCAGCAGGACCCGGGGGCCTGTTTAAATGCTGGTACATGCCACACCCACAAACACACCCAACACCTGTGATAGGTTTATTTAAAGTGCACCCATAACCATTGGTCCCTATTAGGATCCGGACTGACCAATTGGCCCATTCTAGGATCCTCTATTGTTTCAGGTCATAAAGCTTTGCTTGTTCGCTTGAACACGTGTGAGCCTGACCGCATGTGCGGTCCTTAGTATACATCAAGGGTGAAAGTAACATCAGTTTCTTACTGATACTGCCTGTCCTGGAGACCTCTAAGCTCTCCTTGTTTCCTTTTTACAACTCCCAGTTTTCTCCAGTACATCAATATTGTGATCCACAGTGAACTCTTATAGGCTGCGGTCACACACACCAGTTGGAGCGGAGGGGAAGCGAGGAATTTGACATGCGGCTGTGAAATCACACATCCCTTTGAAGCTACAGGCTTAGCCCATCACTGTGTAATCAGATGCAACAGTGGATGAGTCGGGGTTTTTTTGCCATTTGTTTCCCTTGTGCATAAACGAGGATTTGCACCTCCACACTGAGGTCCCTCAATGGAGTATCCAATGATGCGCATACTGCAAAGGAGGAAAAAACAATGGCACAGAGTCGGGATGGCCTGATTAGACAATCCCAATGGCATGAGAGCATGCTTGAGTGATCAGACAGGGGAAAGTCCATCTGTGGACCGTAGCAACCTGTTTACTATCAGACTTTCCCCAGTGTCTTTTAATTCTGCTTCCATGACGGAGCAGCATGGGATGCTGACGACAGCGGGATGCTTCCCAGATGTTGCTGTCTTATTTCTCCCTTTAGATCCATCAGGCATTTGCACCTATGTCAGATCTAAAGGTGTGCGTGATCGCAGCCTTATAATTAGGAATAAGATGGAGCTACTAACCAGATAAGCAGACTATAGCAAAAGAGAAGGAAAAGGAGGACAAAAGTCAAAGAGCCAAAACCTTGTCAAGCAATCTGGGTTGCTGGCAACCAGGTAGTGCCAGAATGCACACAGAGGGAATATTCTGACCCCCAAGACTTCCTAATCCAGTGGTGTCAAATTCATTTGTTATGCGGGTTGGATCTGACATAAATGTCACTTTGTCGGGCTGGACCATGTGTACCATAAAATGTAACATGAGGTACCAGTAATATAAACAACATAAAGATGATTTCAGATGCCAAATGGCAATAGCAGGCTTGACTGGATTAGGTGTGATATGCAGAGGGGTAGTAGGCATGGAGATCTCAGGATTAGTAATGACAGGAAATCTAGGTCTTAATTTGGTACAGGTGGATTCAGTCAAGGAGGATACAAAGAATAAATGGAAATAAGTCTGAAAAAGCGAGCAGTGACTCACAAAAGCACATACCCTACCATAAATTTTGTAAGTCTTTAAGGTGCTTACTCTTTCTACTGCTATTAGAAGCCACAACATTCAAAAAACAGAGGGGGGACATTTTAACCTTCCAGGACATTTAGTTGCGGACATAATAGTAGCAATTCTCTCACAAAGGAATTTCAAAGGGAGATTAGAAAGAGAGACTGCTGAATTGCAACTGATAATGAAGCTCAAGACAATGTATTATCCTGGACTGAATTGAGACCTAGGTTTCTTCTGTCATTACCAATGCCTGCTATTGTCATTTGGCGTCTGAAATCACTTCACTCTCCAAGATATAAGAACAGATGGACTCACATTCTAGCTGTAGCTGAAGAAGTGAACAGTGACTCATGAAAGCTCATGCCCTGTCACCCATTTTCTTAGTTGTTAAGGTGCTCTTCTCCCTTCCACTAATAAAGATTGCAAGCTGTGCTGTTAGGTTTCTTCCCCCCATCTGTTAGAACTGGAAAGGGTGATCTCTCCAAGTGCCATGGAACACACACTCTCTCTCTTTTTCTGGCATGCTCTCTTTAGCTCCTTCCCTCCCTCCCTCCTCTCTCTCTGATAGGGTTCCCAAGTACTTACCGTGATCCGGTGGGGGAAACATGCTCCCCGGCCGGACCATTCCTCCCTGTAACGCACCATGCCATTGCCAGGAAAGGACACCAGGCAACGCTCTGGCAATGGGGCTGGAAACTCGATGGTACCATCAAGTTTCCAGCCCCATTGCCAGAGCATCGCCCAGCGTCACTTCCTGGCGACGGCATGGTGTGGTGCATCTGTTGTCCCTGCAGGAATGATCCTGCGAGGACGTCTGAATCACGGTAAGTACTTGGGAAGCCTGCTGTCTGAAGAAGTGTGCAGGCACCCAAAAGCTTATACATGGAATAAAATGTTGTTGGGCTTCCTAAAAGTGCCACAGGACTCTGTTTCTCTCTCCCTCTCCTTGGCTCTTTCCTTCCCTCTTCGTCCTTTCTTTCTTTGTTTTACAAAGCAGGAAATAGGAGAGTCTGGGCAAAAGGAGCTGTGATGCAGGAAATAGGAAGCAGGAACAGGAAGCAGCAGGCAGCTAGTTGTTCACAAGCTGGATAGGAGCCCTGCAGGGACCGAATCCAGCCCACGGGCCATATGTTTGACAGTCCTGTAATTTGTTCCACAACTGAATGGTTCTATTTAGTCTTGAGGGGTTAAGTGGGGAAATTTACTGCTTTTTCTGAGACAGAAGGTATAGAAGGGAGGAGGAGGCGATTGGATTTATATCCTGCCCTACACTACCCAAAGGAGTCTCCGAATGGTTTACAATCCCTTTCTCTTCTCCTCCCCACAACAGACACCCTATGAGGTAGGCTGAGAGAGCTCTCTCGAAAACTGCCCTTGAGAGAATAGCTCAGAAAGAACTTATGACTGACAGCAGCTGCATGTGGAGGAGTGGGGAATTAAACCCAGTTCTCCCAGAATAGCATCTGCGCTCTTAACCACTACACCAAATTGGCTCTAAGTGCAGTTCCAGTGGTATTTCCCAATCCTGTTAATGTGGTATTATAATCAAATCCCTACACTCAGTTATCTGGTCATGTTTATTGAAAATAACAATAGATCTTATCGGCTGATGGAACAAAGCTTGGATGATACTAACATAATACCCCCCCCAATAAATTGGATATTGTTCAGTGAAAGATGCCTGGCATGTCCACAATGACTTGCTGCTTAAGTATTTTCTGACAATTTATGAATTGTTGTATTGATGTGGAAAATTGCAAAAAATAGGACAGATTACAAGAGAATAAGACATTTAAATTGAGTGCAGTAAATAATACACATAAATATGACATAAAATAGGATGTCCACCATTTTCTTCAGGGGAACTGATCTCTGCCATTTGGAGAGCAGTTGTAATGCTGAGTGATCTCCAGCCCTCACCTGGAGATTGGTAACCATGGTTCACCAGGAGGAAAAGTAGTATTTTTCTGCATGGGGACGAAAGCAGCTTACATAATTCTCCTCTCCCTCTTTTGATCTGCACAACAACCCTGTGAGGTAGGTTAGGCTAAAAGTCTGTGACTGGTCCAAAATCACCCACTTAGCTTCCACAGCAAGAAGCTGGGTCTGACAGACCCTTCTCTGAAGTGCTAACTACTATGCCACTGGCTGTGGTATTGCCTGGTATTACAACTGAACTCCAGACAACAGATCTCTCTCTTCCCCTGGAGAAAATAACTGCTTTAGAAGGTGGACTCTATGGCATTCTATTCAGCCGAGGCCTCTCGTATCCCCAAAACCTGGCTTCTGTTTACTTCAGCACAAAATCTCCAGGAATTTCCCAACCTGGAGCTAGCAACCCTAGTCAGGACTGACCCCATTGAACTCCCCACAAAGGCCTGGAAAGACCTTCATTCCTTTGTCTTTTTACTGGCAAAACCAAGCTTGGTTGCCTAGCAACAACCATTGAGGGAAAAGTTAGTCCCACAGGAGCAAAGTGTTGCGTCACTCTGGGTTAGCCGCCGACTGGGCCCCTGTCGCTGTCCAAGGTCTGGTGCCCAGTCCTGAGAGGTGCAAAGAAGGAAAGGGGAGGGGTGGTCTTGGAGGCCCAGGACCGGACAAAAGGAGGAAGAAGGAGAGGAGGCCATAGAACACGGGAGGCTTAGAAAGGGGTTGCATCACCCCAGTCCTGTCCTGAACGTCTGGCTTTCTACTGGGTCCTTGTCATGGTATTTCTCTCCATTGCTCACCACCGCCAGTCCAGTAGCTGCTCCTCGGTTGTCTCCACTCTTCCCTCTTTATTCCCATCCTACTTCCTCCCTCTCCCTGCATCATCATCCCTGCCCCCAGTCATAACCAGAGACGCCGAGGCCTCCCAGCCCCTCCCAGCTTCATCCTGTCCAGCTGCCTCTGCTTCCTGCTCTCAGCTGGTGGCTGATCCCAGCTGCGGCTCTCTCGGGCTGGCACCCCTGACCATCTGTGAAACCAATGCTGGGTCTGGGGAGGCTCGTCCATTGTCCACCTCCCTCGGTCCAGCCCTCCACCCCTTCCTCTGTTGGCCCCGGGCCCAACCCGTGGCCTCTCCTGGCCACTTCCACCACTCATCTGGCTCTTTTGGTGAGGGCCACGCTCCCTTGAGGGCCTCAGGACTTGCTGCCTCTGCTCCTCATTGGGTCTTCGCCGCTTCACCACTGTCCTCCATTCCTGCGGTAAGTGTGCGGGTGGTGGGGCATTCCCCCCTCCTGGCCTTGGCTGCAGGAGCAGCCTCCCCCCCCCCCAAGCTCCTGGCTGGGGCCAGTACACCAAGCAGGAAAAGTGTCTTCGTCAGGCAAGACAGCTGTTTTGGCAGTTATTTTAAAAGGGAACAGTGGTAATAGGCGGGGGAGAGGAGCAGACCCAGCACCCATCCAATAGCACACAATTACTCTTGAGTGGTGGTTGATCAGCCACTGGCTGATGGAGCACACAGCACAGCCAATGCGAGTGCTGGAAATGGCCAACGCATTAGGAGAATTATATAGATAAGATTATAATTGATAAAATCACAACACAAATTGTTGCATGTGAATATAGGTAATACCTGTTCATTCTCATAAATGGAGATGAATCCACCATTACAATCTATGGAGCTTTACATGGTATTTTTCCATGTGGGCTTCTT
>NW_015167547.1:1022773-1044984 GCF_001447785.1 Gekko japonicus
GGCTTTTTTCCTGTGGGCTTTTTTCCAGTAACCCCTTTTTACGTTCTTTCTTCATTTGGCTGATCACCTCACTTCATACTATTTGCCTGTGTGTGTCTCCTTTAGAGTCTTCACAAAGTCTCTAGCACATCTCTTAGGCTATGGTCACACAGTCCCCCCCCCCTCAACCCCTCTCTCCTGTGTTTTTTCAGAGTTGCTGTTTGAGAGTATCCCATGATTGACACAAGGGTAAATGTAATATGTAATGTAATATACGTAATGTAATGTACTGAAGTCAATGGGACTACTCTCATGTAATTGTGCACTTTACCCCCACCCCATATATTCCAAGGAAGAGAGGTGAAGGGGAGGAAGCTGAGAGGGGCCAGAGTACTTGGGAGAGGGATTGTGGAGCTGTCAAAAAGGAGTCAGAGCTTTGGATGCACGCTTATGCACATGGGAAGAAAAAAAAGGATGCTGCAACAATCTGAATGATTGACCATGGGGCAAGTGCGTGCTGAAGCTGATTCAGAGTGGGATGTCTGATCAAAACTTCCCATTCCAAGATAAAATGGTGTAATTCGAGGTACAGTCAGATCATGCCAAGCCTATAGTGTGACCGCAGCCTTAGTCTCTTCCCCCTCCCTTCAAGGAGCAGCAATCCTTCATAATGTTACTGAGACACATTATTAGAGGGTTCTGTGACAGCAGCTCGGCAACAGACATTTTACACCAATTCACACAACCAGTTTTTGAGCATAGAAATATAAGTAAAATGGGGGAAAGTACCTGCTCATGGATTTATCTTGCTACATCAAGGTTTATATATGCATTGCACTCATTATAAAAGACACTTTGGTACAAATTGGACTAATTAACAAGAATTGCCTTTGAGCTTTTGTCACACAGCAGGCATTACATGTGGAGATAGTTAAGTACTCATATAAACATTCCACCATGGGCCCAGCTGCAAATTTAGTGCACCAATACAATTGCATTTCTTAAAGTTGTGGGGTTTTTTCCTGTAAAGAGATAGATGGTATATGAAGTAGCCATACAATTTGAGTCCCCAGGGAAATGTTTGCCCCCCCCCCAGATGGCATGAGACAGACAACAGTTTGGAAGTAAACAAGGGCCACTTTATTAACTATTTAACATAATGTGGCAAGGGACAAACTAGGCGAGCACAGAACAGGCAAGGCAGGCGTCACTCCCTGACCAGCCTCCTTGCCCTTTTCACGGGAGGGTCACCCAGCCCCGGTCTTGAGCCAACAGTTTGGCTCGCTCCCGGCAGCCCAGCAACTGGTTGCCACTCAGGAGCGCCTACCCCTGAAGCCTTACAACTTGCAGGGAGGAGCCTGCCCCAAGAGGTTCCCAGAGGTGATCACCATTCCCCACCCTGAACCCTAAAATCCAAAGGCAGTTCCTGATGACCCCCTGCTCCCAAACGTGAAATGCCGTAAGGTGCTCACCGGTTCCGGTTTCTTGCCCCCACAAAACCTGCCAAGTGACCAACCTATTTAGATGACGACCACCACAACCACTATTCAATCCACTGTTCCCAGTGCAAGGTAGGCAAAAACACCTCCACCCATTCAGCCAATACTGGGTAGAGGCGAAAAATTCCTAACTGGCTCCAATAGGCAACCAGCAACAGTGTACACTAAGAACAGGGTGGGAGGGTAGGCAAGCACGCAGATCAAGTGACTTGGGTGGGAACAGAGCCCTGCCTTTTTGTGAGTCTGGCTCCACCCCTGTCCATGTCACAATGCATAGCGTCATGCTTCTGTTGCTGCCCCAGCCTCCAGTGGCCTTGCCGGAAGGCCGGGAGCTTAGATCTAAACTTAAACACTCAGTTCAGCTGCCTTGAAAGTTTTCAGCAGGGTGGCAATTGGTGGGAGGTTTATGGGGAGGCAGCATCCTGGGGTAAATATTAAAAAGAAAAATAAAGCCTTGTCTACTTCCTGTAAGTTCTTACCATGTATGTTCCAGTGATTCCTAGAGCTACCATTTGTCACTTCTGGGTAGCTCTAGTAATCTTCTGGAACTTTTGCTCTGGAACTTTTGCTCTCTTGAGACACGACACAGAAGATATCAGAAGTCTGCCTCAGTTTTCCCCCTCTGATAATATTTGTAAAAAGTTAGTTTTGTCAATCAATTTGCTCCAACTGGATTGTGGAAACATTAGAAGAGACCTCGTCTTAATCTAATAATAGCACTACCAATGAATATTGTCAAATAAAATGGCAGAAACACTTCATATAATTTTTTTTAAATGTCCATAGAACATCAAAACAACATCATTTGCTCTTTAATAGCTTTCTCCCCACCAGCTTGCCACAATCTGTTGTGGCTCATAATGACCTTCCCAGTTTGGTGTAGTGGTTAAGTGTGCGGACTCTAATCTGGGAGAACCGGGTTTGATTCCCCATGTGATGATTCCTTGTTTGAGAGAGTGTGTGTCCCTTTAAATGTTTGATAGTAACTAGAGTGCCATGATTGGTGGATGGAAGAGTGTGGGAGGAGTATTCTGTGTGGATCACTGTGGGTGTGTCAGTCAGGGCCAGCCTGAAATTTGTTTGAACCCTAGGCGGGGCTACCTTCTGGCGGGGCGCCAGAAGCCCGTGCATGCCCAATAATGGTGTTGCCAAGCTCCCAGAGTGTGCCCCAGAGAGCCCTTCTCTCTGCCGCTCACACACCCTCCCTTCCCAGCACTGAGGCGGGGGGGCAGGAGGAGCTGGGTGGGCTTGCAGACCTGGGCAGGGGAAGCAGCAGGCTCCAGGTGTGCAAGGGAAGGAAGGGCCACTCTCAGTCTGCAGAGAAGGGGGGGGTGAGAGAAACAACGCATGAGGAGAAAGCCAGCCAGGCCTGCGAGGAGTGAAGGTGAGGGAGCACAGGGGAGCCAGAAGGCAGCAGCATGGCACGGCCTCCGGCTCCCCATTTCTTCGCCCCAGGAAAGAAGCGCCTCGCAACCAGGCCCCCACCACCGACGGGCCCCCCGGATGGCCAGGCCAGGAGCAAGCTTTGTCCAGCGCTAGCCGCTCTGCCTGAGCCTGTCGGGCCAGAGCCAAGACCTTTCCACTTCCCTGGCGGCAGCTCCTGCTCGCCCAGGTTGAGCCCTCCACCACACACGGGGATATATGTGTGCTGGCCAGGGAGCAAATCGGTGCCACTGCCACCTTCCCCCCCCCAGGAAGCCAGCTCTCATGTGCTCCGGGACACCGTGGCTGCCTGCTGAGAAGGGCCCGGTGCTTAGAGGACCGCGCTCTCCCCCCCCCCGGCGGGTTGGCTGTGACGCCTGTCTGTCGACTGGAGCATGTTCCTGAGAGCACTTTCCCTCTCGAGGGTGGATCCAGCAGGTGGGTCAGTCTGAAGCGCAACGCACCAAAGGCGGCACCCAGAAGTACCCTTCGTGGGTCTTACAGGCGCAGCAGCAGGACTCTTGCTTTCTTTTGCCCCCTGAGGCCAGCCGAGTAAATGGACATGATGGTGGGGGGGCTTTATAAATCAAACCCACCTGCTGCCGCAGTGCTGCCAAGTGGTCACCTCGACAGGGGGGACGGGGGGCGCGGGCTGGCTGGCTCCCTTCTTGGAAGGGTGGGAAGGCCATTGGGGTGTGCCCGGAGCCCCAGAGACAGACAGCATTCCCGCCAACAGGCACCTGGAGCAGCAGCAGCACCATGACCCAGAGAGCAGAGTCTGAAGCAGGCTGAGGGCACAGGCCAGGCACGGGGCGGGCTGGGCAGCGGGCGGGAGCAGGGCCTGGCTGCGGTGGCTCAAAGCGGCTCTTCGCAGCGGGGGGAGGAGATTGGCACCCCATCCATGGCCTGCCACCCCATCCAGGGCCCAGCGCTCTAGGTGAATGCCTAGTTTGCCTAGTGGGTGAGCCGGCCCTGATGTCAGTGAGAGATTGGAGAATGACAGTTAGAATAATGACAGCTGGAGAAAAAGCAGTTGATGTTGTTCAGTTGGATTTCAGCCAGTGAGAGCTCTGACAGGGCTGTGTGGAGTCAGAGAGAGAGAGAGCTGAAAGTTCTGTGAGGAATCAGTTCTATTTGAAGTCAGTGCAGTGTGGTATCAGAGAGAGAGAAAGCAGTATATATCTGTAAAGTGAAACTACAGTTCTTAAAGAGGATAGGATAATTGTATACAGGTAGGCAACACATACAGAGGGATTGTTTTTGCTATCCCTGCCCCTACACAGCCTACCATTGGCACAGTCACATATTGGTGCACAGCTTGCGTGTATAGAAACTGTATACAAATAGTATCTCTCTTCATGTCTAGGAATATTTATAAAAGAAGTCGTATAAACTGTCTATAGGAGGCAGAGTTTTCAGGCACAATTCCACTTGCTTCTCTTCCTGCATTGCCTGTACACAGTCTTGATTCTCATAACTGCTCCTGCTACCAAGCTTATCCAACAGACCTAACAGACTTGCATCTTCCACATGGCTTGAAATCTCCTACAGCTTATGTAACTTTCCAAAGTATTGGAAAGAATTGTTAGTATTCATGGATTGCTGTGATCATGCATGACAGCCATTTTGTTATGGTGCCCACTACTTGTCCTAAGTGCTCATAGGTTCAATGCATACCTTAGATCCTAGCTACAGCTTCAATTGAGAGAAGAGAGGGCTAAAAATTTTCTCCATTCCTCAGCATCACCCCACAGCATCATCGATGCCATTCCCAGAGATCCACCAATCCCTGAGGACGGGTCAACATGGCAGCCTGAAGTGGGACGAGAGGGTAGAATTAAAACTCCCTTCTTTGAGTGCTGCATAGCATAGGATCCAAGCCACTGAATATATTTGATTAACTAAATTCAAAGAATGACTTACTTTATGTTCACAGCAGGAAGAAAATGGAGAAGTGGTGGCCTGTGGTGTTTTGCCGTTGACTTGATATGTAACCTCAGGCAGATCCCGTAACCTCAGTGTAGTGGAATGAACTCAAGCAAACAGGTGTTTTTTTGAAGCTGACATGAATATTTGAAAAGCACTTTGATTTTTTCCCTCACATGAAAGAAGCTACAGAAGTGCAAAGCAGGATTTAAATATGCATGGCATATTGAATATAGGAAGAACAGGGTCAGGAGAAAAAGAAGAAGAGCTTTGACTCCATCCCACTCAAAGCTCTTGTTCTTCCTAAATAATGCTAAAATAAGAACAGCTTCACTCACTGTGCCTCCGGGACTGGAACATTGTTTGACATATTTTAGGCTTCAACACTACAAACACTTATTTGGAAGAAAGATCCACTGAACAAAGTGGGACTACTTCTGAGTAAACAAGCTCAGGATCAAACTCTTTGAGAGCTTTTGTAAAAATACAGAACATTAATGTGATCACTGGGCAGTTTTGTTCACTGCTTTTGACAGTACAAGGTTGTATAAATCCCTACACATTGGATGTATGGCCTGATAAGCAGAGCAAATATTTAAACTCTCATGTCCTGCCATTTCATTAAATAGTTCCAAGGTGGATTTATACAGCAGTAGGCTGCACTGAAATATCTCCCCTCTTACTTCCTCTAAAATGCTCTACCAAACAGGTAAGTTAAAAGACAAGAGAAAAGAGCTAGGCAAACCTTGGGAAGCAATTAACACTCTGGCAGCTACCCTGGTAATAATGGGGGAGGGTCTGGCCTCAAATATGTGAGCAACTAGACAGATTTATATCAGTTTAGGACAGGGGTTGTTTCGTAGAAAAAGAGCTAGAGGAACACATTAGCATAACTCATTAGCATATTCCACACCCCCTGACATCACCAGAAGTGTGTCATAAGGCCACACCCCCTGACATCACCGGAAGTGTGTCATAATGCCACACACCCCGCCCCCAACGGTCCCAGCCGCCGCTGGCCTTGCAGATTCACTGCCGAGCCCCATGAGGGGCCCGGCGGTGGACCTGCAAGGCCGGCGGGAGTGCAAGGAAGCCCCGCAAAGGCCCTCCCTGGCCCCAGGCAGGCAGGGGTGGGGAGAGGCAGGGAGGAAGCAACTTACCCTCCCTCTTCTCCTGCCTCCTCCTGGCTGAATGAGGGTCGGAAGCGGGGCAGCCGGAAGCAGGGGGCGGGGCTTCGTCATGTGCCTTGCCCCCGTACCTCACCCGGGGGAACTGCGATCCCCTGCCCCCCCCCCCGAAATGACCTCTGATTTTGGAAATCCTTCAGCACCCTGGCTGCAGATTCTTTTGGGCTTTGAAAGCCTAAACTAAAATTTTTCTGGCTGATTATTTGGGTACCATAAACTCAAGTACTGGTGTTTGATGTTTCCTGTATCAGACAACCTATGAATCATTGCATACTGTATACATCCCAAAAGAAGCTCCATATTCTAGATTACATGTTGTCTGGAAATTAATAAAGCAGGAACAACCATGTCAAGGTCATCATTTTCTTAGTGCAGCTGGGGCCTCTTCTAGCTTTACCACTCTGCCTTTGAAACTTGTAAATTAGACAACAACAAGCTGGAAGCTGCAAGGATTTGCAGTGTGAATTTCCCTCTCCCCTTTCTGGAAAGCCCCCATGGCTTCTCTTCCTTTCCTGCCTCCTCTGCCTCCCATCCACCAGCCAATTTACCTACTTCCCATCTTCAATCTTCCTCCCTCGCAGGGGGGGGAAAGTAGGGTTTGGCTGGGCTGGGCTGGGCACTGCAATCTGCCTTGCCTTGCAGGGGACATAGATGGGCCAGGTGCCACCATCTGCCTCACCATGCCTTGTGTAGAGCTTGGCTGGGCACCACCACCATCTGCCTCACTTCATCTTGAGTGGGGCTCAGCCTGGGTGCCACCATCTGCCTCACGTTGTGGGGGGCTTGGCTGGGCTGAATGCCAGTGTCTACCTTGCCTCATGCAGGGCTTGGCTGGGCACCAGTGTTTGCCTCACTTCATGTAGGCTGAGCTAGCATTTGCCACACTGTGGCCAGACGTGGAGGGGCTCCTGGAATCTGCCACCACCAGCTCTGCAGAATCAAGGTAAGTGGGTTGTCAGCACATGCACAGACAGAGCTCTTTTAATGGGGGGGATAATTTAAACCTCTCAATGTATTTTTTAAAGATTTTAGAATTTTCTAGAATCCTGGGGATCCCCCAAGTTTGCAGGAAAATCTGCTTAGTGTCAGTGTGGCCCTGATCCATGACTTTACGTATCTGCAGATGTGAGCCACATGTTACCATTAGATATATAGATGGTTCGAGAGCCAGTTTGGTGTAGTGGTTAAGTGCGCTGACTCTAATCTGTGAGAACCGGGTTTGATTCCCCACTCCTTCACTTGCACCTGGCTGGATGACCTTGGGCAAGCCGTAGTTCTGATAAGAGCTGTCCTTGAAAAAGAGCAGTTTCTGTCAAGAACTCTCTCAGCCCCACCTACCTCACAGGGTGTCTGTTGTGGGGAGGGGAAGGGAAAGGAGTTTGTAAGCCGCTCTGAGACACCTTTGGGTAGTGAAGGGCAGGGTATAAATCCAATCTTCTCCTCCTCCTCCTCCTCTTCTTCTTCTATATGAATTTCAATACTGAACAAAGTTATACCCTTCTAAACCCATTGACTTCAGTGGATTTAGAAGGGTGGTAGCACTCACCAATTGCCACGGTTAATCTTATCATTGGTGACTAAGGATGCAATCCTAAAGTCACTTTCATGGGAGTAAGCCTCACTAAATTACATGGGACATACTTGTGAGTAGAATTGATGAGGAGTGGTCCCTAGAGCCCCCCAAGTATAGTGCTGTTGCCACATGTAACATTCTATTGTTAAAGTGGAAGCTGATGAAGATGAAAGGTTTACAAAATCATTTACCTTCCACGATTTCACTGTGATCCTCTGCATTTTCATATTTTTTGCCCTCCTATAAAGGAAGCTAAGGAAGTAAGATGATTTTTTTTTGTATGGATGGTTGAAGGGAAGGACATTTTAAAAACACCAGTTTTAATTGCTAGACAATCTTTTCCCAAGCTTTTCTTCTTCCAACTTCTAAGACTTTGCTGCTCCCAGCATATTTTGCCATGAACTGGAGTGCTGCTAATCTTGTAGTTGGAATTCAGTCTGCAGAAAAGTATTTCAGCAGGTAGAACTCAGCCTTTGACCTTCCTCTGACACTAGTCCAAAGTTTAATTTCATTGGCAAAGGCAGTCAAAGTATTTAAGTGCAAAGTATTTTTTTTTCCTATCAGAGCTTATTGGGCTTTACCCCAAGGGAGCGGTTTCTCCTAGGAACTGTTATGTCTGTCTGGGTAGTCCTTTTTCTCCCCTTGCTTAGAACTCTTCTTGCAGCAATTCAATTACATGGGAAAAAAATTCAGGAGGAGAACGATATACCATAATAAAATCAAAGGTATTTCCCCTTATTCAGTAGATTTTATTTAAAGATAAATTCTTCTCAAAAATAATAGTAATACCAAACCTTCAAAGCAGGGGTCATTTCGTAGAAAAAGAGGTGCAGGAGCTCATTAGTATAACTCATTAGCATAACTTATTTGCACATGCCACATCCCCTGACATCACCGGAAGTGTGTCTGAAGACTCCTAACCAGCAGTTTAAATATCTCCAAGTGGTCAGTTGTGAACCAAGTTTCAAACTATTAAAAACATACAAGTCTTAATGACAATGAGCTGCTGACCATGTCTATAGATATATAGATGTATGTACATTTTAAGAGATGCTACTGAGCTTGGGCACTAGCTACAGAAGAAACTGGCAACTAATAGGGCCAGATTACAATTCTTTAAGGGCTCTTCCTTTATGACAAAAGGTCAGGTTGAGTCAGACTGCTCTTAGCTACAGCCTGGGAGGATGGATACCATTTTATACAGCTCTCCAATACACTACCATGCTGTTTTGAACCGCAGCAAAATTTCTAACACTAGGTTCTAGCATTAAGTATATAGGGCCAAAGTCAAAATGAAACCTGAACATCTGAAAGCACTTAAGATAAAATTGACAACCCCAAATTAATCAGCTGCTTCCTTTAACTCTACTGCCCAGCATTGCCTCGTCTTCAGCCTAGGGATGTGCATTCGGTTCGTCCAAACCGAATGCACCCCCGAAAAAGGCCCATTCAGACCCCTTTCAGGCTGCTGCAGGCCGATTCAGATTCTCTGATCTGAATCGGCTTGCTGCCAAATTTCGACAGCAATTCGGCCCCATTATATCCTATGGGCCATTGAAGTCAATGGCAAAAACATAGGGTATATTCTGGGGGCTGGAGGGGGTTTGAGGGAGAGGCTCCAAACTCACAGGGTAGCTGCTGGAGCCTCTCCCCAAGATACCAACCAAGTTTGAAGAACATTGAACCAGGGGTCCAATTCTACGGGTCCCCAAACTGGTTGCCCCCTCCCCTCCATTGTTCTCTATGGTGGGAAAAAAGTCCAACCGCCATCCCAGTCCAGCAGAGCACAGAGGTGGAGGCAGCAGCTAGTCCCCCACCCCTGACCAATGTGTGTCTCTGGGAGGGAGGGAGGGAGGGAAAGCAGGCAGTTCTGCGCCCCAGTGAGGTCTCCACCACAGGCAGGTGTCTAGCTTTTCTCGCTTCCCTAACTTCCCTCACCAGCCCACTGGGGGTGGGGCTTCCTGCCACCACCATTTTCCCCACTCCTGGGCTGCTTGAGCAGTGCTCTGGCTCACTCCGGCCCCAAATGACCCTGTTTCAAAGTATGAATAATAACTGAGGGGAGGGAAGTCACAGCAGTCTGTGGTAACAATATATTTCAGAGCTTCTTCTGTTTCTGTTGTCTCACTATGGGAGCAATTTTAAGGAGATTCAAAATGTCACTAATACCTACAAATTATTTTTCTTTCATTCAGTCAGTCTACAAGACTCCTGTAGCTAAATGACTTCATCTCTGACAGTGAGATAAACTTTAGGTTGATTGCAACAATAAATGTGTCAAAAATCAATGGATATTCACGATCATTAAATATTGTGTATGGAGATCTTTGTTTGAATTTGAGATGCTCTGCAAATATTGACAAAGTGTCATATTAGGTCTTTTAAATATCCCCATCATGAATGTTTACTTGATAAAAGGAAACCAACTCAAAGTGGAGAACAGGCTGTATAAATACCATATTTGCATTCCTGGGCCAAGGCCTTGACATAGCAAAAGTCTACATCTGTCTCCACTATTCTGTATTTTTAATTAACATCACACATATTTGGATGTCATTCTTAAGAAACTAAAAGATATTTGAAAAGATCAAATGCTGGTCAGTGTTAAAATAATTAATTGTGATTAAAGCCTAAAGAAGAAAGGAGGAAATCAGTATTATTTTAATTGATTTTGAAGTCTGAATGCCAAATGACTTTCAGGGGGGTTGTTGTTGTTTACTACTCACCCTATGACAGAGGCAGATTTACTTGTCAGCTTTTTATTTTTATTTTTTAATCTCATGTAATAACCACACAGGGAAAAATCTCTATAATGCTGGCCAACCCACCCTAAGAGTCTGCTTCAGCTTGTGTTTCCAGGTTATAGCCAGAAAAAGGACCAGATCTTCAAAAATCTCATTCACTTCCACTACCATAGAGGGTCAATGAGATGACAAAGCCCAAGTCAGCAGGAGGGTACAGAGTTGGTCTAGTGGCCAGTTCAGCCATATGCTTACTTGGCTTTCTCTTGTGTAAGGTTTTTTTTTTTTTTGAGTTCTCAGTATGTATGGGGATCATAATGATAGGTTTTTCCCACATGCCTATGTATTGTATCTGTCCTTTCTGGAAAGTTATGTGCAATAATAATAATAATAATCTTTCAATTTATTGATCATTCAGTCCTTGCAGAGCTGAAATCTGAGTGATTTACAGTTACTCATGTGTAGACACGGGGCTAACAATGATGGGGGTAAGGGAGGACAACATATATCATTTTTAATCACACACACTTTGCAGTCGACAGTGAGTTTGGTCAGCGGTAAACATCAGACGTGTCCCGGCAGCATTCTTGAATGAACTTCTTCATAAATATCTTTTGTAATGCAGCATAAATCAATCTGCCCCAAATATGGAAGGAGTCCACAGCATCATTAATAGGCCAATTGAATCTAAATAATGCTACTATTAAATCAGTATTGGTATATACAGAAAGTTTTTCATTGTGGATGACAGGAACTGAACATGTATATCACTGTAAAGTGTACATACATAGAAACACTTTCAAATTCTTGCCCAATAAAAATTCTCCTCAGAATAAGCCATTCCAATCTGAGTTGTCTGTGTTGTAGGAAAGAACTGCATATGCATTTTTCACCCATTTTTCATTGATGTTACGGCAACCTCACCCACTTCCTCAGAGGCAAGATTTTTCCTCCATTTTTCCTTCCCTTTCCAACTGAGCAACCCTTCTATTTTCTTCTTTTCTTATGATCTATGGTGGTCTCACCCTGTCACAGTATGATATTTTGCTGCTGGCTCAGCCCAGGAACTTGGAAGAAGATCACCCTCTTAACTTAAACTTCTGAAATGGCACACAAGAGGTTTTTTAAAGTTCAAAAATACCAAAATATTTTATTCAATGTAGAGGGGAAAAGGTCAGGTGAAATCGGGGGGTTAAATATCTGAGGTAAATCAATAATGAACTCTGAGGTCAGTCAGTATAGGCACAGACTACAGTTCACATGTTTCAAGCAATTAAGATTTTCTTAAGATTTTCACAGTCTTAGAATCCTTAAGATGAGAGGCTTTAGTTTCAGTATACTTTTTAAGTTTATCTGACTCTTCAGGTTTCCGCAGGCAGTCTCTAAACACACCAGACCAGGGATTACTGTACTCGTTAGAGATATCTCTCTTTTTAACTGGGTACGGAATCTCTTCTCTCACTAGAAGATCTATCCCTTTTCCTGGCCCAACTGAACTCCAACTGAATTCTTAGCATTTAGTTCTGAAGTTTCTCTGCTCAACTCATATGAACCAATCAAATTCCTTTGAGCAGCCTGTCACTCAAGGCTCTCTGGCTCTGTGAGGCATTAACCCTTCACAGTCTATTAGCTATTTACATAGCACTTATAATCTTCTAAAGGGCAGTCCATCACAGATGTGTGCTAGATTTTTGAGGTGGGTGTATACACTAAGTATGCATAATTATGACAATATAGTTTACAACATGTATAAAATACACTGTGTGCACATTAATACAAAAAATGTAGAACAGTGTGCAGAAGACCACTGAAAATGTACCAAATGGAACTCTTGACAGAGCAAAAGTACGAAGCAAGTATGGCAGAGAACAAGTGACATTTGTTCTGCCTTAGCATATACTTTGGGTAGTAGTGAGCATTAAACTTGGAGTTTGTTGTAGTTTATTCAAGTTCTTTAGTTTTACGGGTAGCTTGTTTTGGTTTTTCAGATGAACTTCCTAAAAGGATCTGCTGAGATCCTTTGATGTAACAAAGACGCTGAAATTGTGAGCATACTTACCACTACTGAACTTTATGAGACTTCCAAGAGATAGATTGTGATAAATTAGTTGTAAATTCAACAGACTAAAAGAAGTAAATTTATAAAAGTAGCCTTTCACCTAAATTCAGATTCCATTTACTTGGAACTAACTTCCAAAAACTTTGAGAGAACTTTCTTCCAAATAAGTGCTCTAAAGAATTCCAGGGTCATTTTTTTTGTTTTTTTAAAATAAATTGTTATGTACTAACAAAGGGACCATGCACGTGCTCGGGCCCGCACGTGGTCAAGTGAACAAGCAAAGCTTCGCGACCAAAACAATAGACTCAGGATCCAAGAACGGACCAGTCACCCAGTCTAGATCCAAGAAGGGACCTATGGTCACTCAACTACGCATCTTGAACCCAGTGCTTTACACTGGTGACGAGGGTGGGATCCCGATGAGCGAACCTGACTCCATCTCCGAAGCTAGCACCGCACCGCACTCCCATCTCCAAGACAACGTGCCCCACATTGCTACAGCACCCCAAGTCAAGGCTGCTGCTCCGGGACAGATCTCCATCTTCGACCCAGCTCACCCCGAGCTATGGGAGGCATGGGTCGAACAGCTCACGTACTTCTTCCAGGTGTAGGGGACCACCGACCCTGACATGAAGAAATTGTGGCTTCTCAGCACATGTGGCGTCTCCATGATCCGTCTGGCCCAGAGCCTAATTACTCCAAAGAAGCTGGACGCTGCAATGTTTGAAAAACTGGTAAAGACCCTCACCTATCATTTTGTGCCAAAGCCATCCAAGATCGCCATGTGCATGGCCTTTTCTACATGCACCCAAAGGACAGGGGAGGCAGCTGCCAACTTCATGGCTGACATCCGCCGGCTGGCAATCGACTGTGAGTTTCCTGCCATCGAGGATGCCTTGTTGAACCAGTTTGTCTGGGGTGTCCGAGAACAGAAACCCCGCAGGAAACTTGTCGGCCTTGATGACATCAAGCTGGACAAGGCCATCCGAGCAGCCACAGCCTTCGAAAAAGAGCAGAGACCGCCAAGAGGCATCAGCCTGCCATGCGGCCTATGTCCCCACCTCGGATGCATCAGATGAGGAAGAGGTCCTCCAGGTCTGCCAGCCGGACTGCCAGGGGCAATGGCCACCCTCTACATCCACCCCACAAACGGCAAAAACAGACGCACAACCGACGTGCACCAGCTGTGGGGGTTTGCATGAATGCTGTTCCTGCCGTTTTTGGGACGTGACCTGCCGGTCCTGTGGGAAGACAGGACACATCGCCTGGGCCTGCTACTCCAGGGGAACCAGATGACAGCAGATGGCACATCAGGAGTCATTGGATCGCCACACCACATCGACGAACCAACATCAGGTACTGAACTTGCCCCAGGATACCCCTAACAAAATACATGTCACAGTGCAGATAGAGGGGTCCCCATGTGAAATGGAGTTAGACACCAGTTCCTCTTTCTCCATAATCTTGGCCAAGACTGGGACAGCTATGTCTGCAAGGGGGACCCCTCCTGGAAGAGCTGGTGGGTCTCACATTGTGGGATTTTAAAACAACAACAACCCAGTGGCCATCAAGGGGTGGGGCAAGTTCAGGGTAAAGTACAAGGACTTTAATGGCCTGCTGGACTTGGTGGTGGTAGAAAGTAGGCTCACCAGCCTGTTGGGACTCTCATAGTTCAGGCCTCTGGGGTTCGGGGTGACCAGAGTGAACCAAGTTCACACGCAGAACTTTAATGCCATCTGTGATGAGTTTCCGGCTGTTTTCGACAACACGCTCGGCCGCTACACTTGCCCTCCAGTCTCCCTTGACTTTGTGGTCCGGCTCATCTGCATGAAGGCCAGGTGCACCCTGTTTACACTACGCCCAAAAACTGATGCTGAGTTGGATCGCCTGATGGCTCAAGGGGTCCTGGAACCAGTACCGCATGCCCTGTGGGAAACCCCTATCGTAACTCTAGTTACCCAACGGGGATGTCCGGATATGTGAGGACCCAGTACTTTACATAAATATTACTAGTTTTGAGTTGTTGAGAAGTGGAAACAGCTGTTCAAATGTAACTGAAAGCAGCACTGTAATATTCCCCATCTTTTCAAAATCATGCACTGACCCACTGACGCAAACCTAACAGTTACTCACAAGACTTTGTCCTTCCTTTTCTGGTTAACATTACCAGACTGTTACAACAATTTTATGGCTTTCCCCCTGTTTTCATATAAAAAAGTGTTCAAGTCCCAAAGCTTAGCTGCTTAATTCTATTAAAATTTGCATAGCAAATAAAGCTCTGAAACTACAATAGTTCTGGATTAGAATTAGAATGATCCTAGATATCTATGTTGAATTCCCTACTCATATGAAAGCTACTCTGGTAAACAAGAGTGTAGAATTACACACAAGGACTAGTTTTCTAGTACAACATGATTATTTGTGGTATTGTACCAATTCCTCATCATGCAACAAAGTGGGTAAAGCTACTGTATTGACCACAGTCAGCACTGTGAGAAATGTTTCAAAAGCACATTATGGTTTAGACATATTCTGGGGATATGACAGAAATGGGACAGAAGCAGGAAACCATACAGCCAAATCTGTCCAGCAATGTGTAGCTAAGACATAGCTAATGTATGAAAATCATAAATAGAAATTAGGAGACAACTGCACACAGGCTACAAGAAGGTTTCAAAGTAAAGGCTACAACACTGATATATAGTAGGAAGCAGTTATAATGGATAATAACTGACAGCAACTTTGCGTGATGGAAGTCCCAGCTTGCCTTAAATCATTACATTAGACTAGCACACCACTGATTCACACTTTCATCTGCAGCACCACCACAACTATCCACTTGTACAGGATTAGGCAACAAGCCTGTAGCATTGGTATATTTGAAATCTGGGGAATGCGGGGAGAAACCTAATGCATTATTCAGAAGGTTAAAACAATTTGTTCATAAGGAAACACTTCTGCTTCAATCTATTCATGAATGAAATGCTCATGTGTGCAGTCTTATTCTTCAGTAGTCCCAAACATCACTTGGTGCAGTGTGGTGGGAGATTATTTGATCTAGTAGTCCCCATTCGCTCCAGACAGGCAGTTGTTACTCTTGATGGTAATCTCACTAGGGGTGAATGCAGGCAGCCTGGATCCTGGATCTGGCTTTCAGGCATTTCCTCTTGTTGGCTCATACCATTTAAATACAAGAAGCAAATGTTTTGGCAATGACAGATTGTGTTGCCATTTCTCATTTTGAATTATCCTTTAGTGCAAGCACACTCAAGAAGAATGGCATTCTAAAGATAAATCAGGACATCTCCAAGTTAGCATTTCACAAACAAAATATTAGGAAGGATAATAAATCTCCTACTCAGACTTCAAGTCAGCAGCAGGCACTAAACTTTTGTTGCTTTGCCTTTTATTGTCATATAGGATACAACAGCAGAGTCACCTAGGGCTGTTGATTTAACAAGACTATTTTGGGGTATAATTGTTCACTGCTTACTGTCATTAGTTTGTGTATGGCAATTAGGGTCAGTTGCATGACCTTTTTGTCCTTCTGAGTTTGTGATCATGCAGTTCTGTGTAATGGAAAGGGTACCTGTCCCTTGGACTGCAAGAATATCAAATCAGTCAATCCTAAAAGAAATCAACCCTGATTGTTCCCTGGAAGGCCAGATAATGAAACTGAAGCTCAAATACTTTGGCCACCAAATGAGAAGGGAGCACTCACTGGAGAAGACCCTGATGCTGGGAAAGATTGAAGGTCAAAGAAGACGGAGACGGCAAAGGATGAGATGGTTAGACAGTGTCATAGATGCAATGAACTTCATTGCAAACTTCAGAGGACAGCGGAAGACAGGAGGGCCTGGCGGGATCTTGTCCATGGGGTCGCGAAGAGTCGGACTCGACTGTGCGACTGAACAACAACAACAAACCTGTCCAAATGTTTTGATATAGGTTTTCTCCACACTGTTGAGAGTTCTGGGGCTGCAACCCCCCACATTCATTCCAAGAAGTTTCTCTGTCAGTACAATGACAGGAAACAGGAAAAAGGTTAATTGTATTTGCCATCCCTTTGATGGTTCTCACAAGCACCCAATACTTAAGGCTTGATTATGCAAAAGCTTCTAGCCAGCAGAGAACAATCAAAGGGCCATCTCACTCACAGGACTGTAACATCTAGGAGAGGACAGAGACTTGGGGATGACAAATGCTTGATTATATTTTTTTCCTGGACTCTTTCAGTGGAAAATACTATAATTGACCAGCTGATGGGCAGTGTAGATACCCAGAGGGAATATGATACACCTCCAGGAGTGGGGTGGGTATAGGAGAGTGGGGAATCAGTAGATGGAGACCTGGTATGGCCACTGAGTGTTTGGACCTCTTGGAGGGCCTAAAGTGGAACGCTCTTGAGCAAAGTTCCCTCTGAGCTGTACTAGGAGGCACTGATGCACAAAACGTTAGCTGGCAGCACAGAGATTTTTGCTTCAGCCCACAAGTGAACTGAGAAGGTATTTTTCCCCCTCCATTGGAAACATTGGAGGATGGGAGTCCCTCCTTCTGAGCCCCATAGAATTGCACATCTTGGTCAAATCTTTTTGAAACTTTGGGGTTTTAAGCAACTTTCTGTTTGTTAGATTAGGCTGGGTTCTGACAGTGATTGTTTCACCTCTGTTTTACTTGACCTGGTTGTCATATTTCAGTAATGCTGGTTGTCATATTTCACTTAAAAAACCACAATGAAGTAGACTGTGTTGTATACATTAGATTCCATGTCAAAAATGAAGTCAAATGAGGAGGAAGTTCTTGTATTTTATTGTAATGAAATATGGAAAACAGTTAGGCCAAAGGACCCATCAAAACTGATTGCTTTCTTCTCAGCATAATCAGGAAAAATGCCTCAATTAATAGGAAAACAATTAGACCAAATAGTTAACCAAAATTGACAACTTTCTTCTTTTTCTTCTTCATCTTCTTCTTGAGCATATTCTGAACATATTCAGGAAATACATGATATTTTATACATGGACTGACATCATCATACCATCATCATGGGAATAATATTCAAAAGGCATAATTGGTTACAAAAACTTAAATAATATTTACATTAAAATCTCCTTATTGGTCAAATGTAAGAAAGGTGTGTCTATGCAATAGCATCACATATTTACTTGACATGACCTAAGGCATATCGGCTAAAGCTTGTTCTTACCTAAACAAAAGTATTCATTACTGATACGAGACTAAAATCTTATCTGACACAGACATTGAAAGGTTTGCCCTAAGAACTACAGAATCATGAACTTTATACCTATTATGTTGTCTGCTAGCAATATCAGACCTACAAGAGGAAAGCCTTCTATATAACAGGCCTTTCTAACATCCTAATAAAATATTACTTAAAGAATAAATCAATAAAAACCAGAGAAATATGAATATGAACAATCAAGAAGGAAAAACCTATATATAAAAATCATTATATTCCCACTCATACTACAACTGCAAGAGTCTCCCACCCCCAAATGCTAGTATGTTTTCTAAGGCTCAGCGCAGGGTGATGGTCCAAGACCAAGTCTACTAGTATAGTGGACTGGGATGGGTAGACCTGTTCTGTGGAGGCCAGGTCTACCAATATAGTGGACTGGGGTGGGGAGACATGTTCTCTGGAGGCCAAGTTTACCAATATAATGGAAAGGGATGGGGTGACCTGTTGTCCAGAGGCCAGGTCTACCAATATAGTGGACTGGGGTGGGTGGAGAAGGCAAAATGGAAGGCTGGAGAATCATGTTCATCTCCATGAACTCCACAGAGAAAGGCAGAATAAAAATGTGGCAGACAGAGAGACAGAATGGTAAAAACCAGTACTCAGAAACAGTGAACATCTCTGCATGTTGACTAAATACATTCAATACAGTGGATTCCCGTTCACAATCTGGCTGCCAGATTTTGAGACTGTTGACATTTCCAAATGCTCTTTGAATGCAGTCCCAGATACAACTAGGAATGAGAATGAATTTTGAGAGATGTTGGTTTGCTATGAATATCCCTCTTATAAATTTGGTTTCTCCTGTATGGGAAATGAATCCATGAATCTTTGCTTTCATAGTAGTTTCTCTTTTCTTATAGTAACCTTTTACTGTTAAATACAGTACATCTCAACATCATTTTTTTCAAATTAATTGCATAAACCAGTATGTAAATAGTAGGGATGGGCACGAACCACATTTTTTGTGGTTAGTTTCAGTTCGTGGTTCATAGCCAAACCATGAACAGAACCACAAACCAATACAAACCGGGAGGTTGGTTTGCAAACTGAACTGGTTTGTATTGGTTTGTGACCACTGTTTTCTACTCCCGCTGCTTTTTGTGGGGAATAGAAAGCTGTGGCTCTCCCACAAAAAGTTATAGGGAGCAGAAAGTAGCAGTTTAAATGCTCCCCACCACTCAGCTGTTTTTTGTGAAGAGCCACAAACCCCATGAACTGCTTTAAAATTTATGGATGTTCGTGGTGGCTCTTCAGTTCACAAATCATGAACTGGCCAAAATTTATCACAAACTTTTGTTTGTGAGCCAGTTCATGCCCATCCCTATTAAATAACATAAAATGGTATAAGAGAATCAAAAGAAACAAAGAAGAAACCTTACATAACAGAAACCAGTTCAGGAAGGGGGCAACTACCTATGAATCCATCTATTCATAAATATATACCAAGTTTGACACTGTCCTTGGATCTGACCCCAAATAAGACACAAGACAACCAGAAGTAAATTTAACTAGTTCATTTAATGGCTGATCCACATCATAACCTTTTGCTAGTTTAAGGGTGCAGGCTTCTTTTTGCAACTTTATCAGCTTAGTTATCTCTATCTGGGCAATACCACCTTGGTTCCAAATGCAGCCAGCATGCAATAGCCAGCTTTATGTATCCTCACCTGATCATTAATCATGCCTAGAGGTACCAAGCTGTATAACAACAAAGGGTTTTTTGTTGTTGATGCTACTCAGCATCCAGGGCATTTCTTCCTAATCCACCATGTCACATGATGATTGATAGGCTTTTCAGGAACAACCCTTCATCCTTGTATGATGCCTCAGGGAGTCTGCCAATTCTCCCTATCTATCATAAGCAACACCCCTTACACCCTAATTATGTCTTAACCAGTCTAAAGGTCAGGTCTAGTTATGCCAAACCCCCTGAGGCACCTTGGAGCAGTCAAAATAAGGAATCTTGAAGAGTCAATCATAGGGAACCTAAAAAATCCCTGCTCAGCCTCAAAGCAACCAATTAATCCTGTGCAGCCCCCAGGGAGACAGCTGGGCAACAGCACACAGCAAATGCCAGTTGAGGGGCAGTGGGAAGCTGCTCATATTTTTCCAACCTTCAACCTCCTATAAATGGGGTAATCAATACCCAGCCAATCTCTGTCCTGTACCTCTTCCTTTTTTGGAAGGGCTAGGGCAATGCCATCCCCATGCACAATGGCCATGAACAAATTTTCAAGTAACAGGCTTCATCTCACATTTGTTTCTTCTTGTGTTTCAGTTAGTCTTGTACTTGTCAGAATAAATGGTTTTGAAAATTAGTCAGACATTCATAGAATGTGTAATCTGTACAATAAGTTCTGTAAAACACCATTTCATTACAATTTTGGACATTTCCCATATAAATGCCAACATTTACCAATAAATAATTTAAACAGAACTTTATAATGAAAATGAGTCATTTACCTCAAGCATTTAATGCTTCCAGTGAATATTAGAAGTGACTTTAATCATAGGGCTGGTTCTCTAGATCTGCCTCTGTCATGGTAGGTGTTTGTTAATTACCAAGTACAATTAGAGTGCTTAGAATTTACTGGTAAATGTTGGAAATGCAGAAGGAGGAGGAAGAGGAAGAGGAGGAGTTGGTTTTATACCCCACCCTTCAGTAGCAAAGGAGTCTCAGGGCGATTTGCCTTCACCTTCCCTTTCTCTCCTCACAGTAGACACCCTGTGAGGTAGGTGGGGCTGAGAGAGCTCTGAGAGAATTATGAGATGAATAATATGGATGCTTACAAACCAGCCATGGAAAATGTTAGTAAATTAATTATTTAATTATCATATGGCAGTGGGTGTAGAATAGCCAGAAGATCCTTCTGGCAGCCAGAAGTATTATGCACTACTAGGTGGAAAGCTAGACTTGCTTTTAAGGGCAGAGATGTTTCAGAGGTGGTTTGCCATTGCCCCTGGTATTCCTTGGAGGTCACTATCCAAATACTAGCCAGGGCTGCCCTGACCTGGATAGCCCAGGCAAGCCCAATCTTATCAGATCAGCTCTCATCAAAACCTGGAAGCTAAGCAAGGCCGACCCTGGCAAGTACTTGGATCTCCAAGGAATACCAGGGCTATGATGCAGGGGCAGGTAATATCAAAACCACTGCTCTGAAACATCCTAGCCCCACTGGGGTCATCAGAAGATGCCCAGCGTCTCCCAGTTTCACTGACAGGCTGCTCTCCAGGTAGGCTGCCTTGAGCTCCCGCAGCTCGGCCCATAGGCAACTCTTCCTCCCACCCTCAGGCTTCTCCACCACACACTTGCCTCTCTCTCATGACAAATCTTTCTGCCCCCAAAGCAAAATTCATCACCCAGGCAAGGAGGATGCAGGTTGGGTGGGCAGGGACATCACTCCCTTTGCTTGCTCCTCCTCTGCCCTGTAGTTGCTTGGGGAGCAGGGGCAAGGGCCGGAGCTTAGGGGAGAGCAGCCAATCAAGCAGCACCTCCCCACCCTGCTGCTTGCTACCCCACCTGGCCCCCTCCTCTTCCTCCTCCTCCCTGCCAACCACCCACCTGGCCAACCATGAAGCACTCAGGCCTTGTGGTCATTGCTGATCATCCCAGAAACAGGAAGCAAGGTGGAGCTGCTCTGCTGAGGCCATGCAGCAGCCACTGCCAGTGAGAAGAAGAGGTGGAAACCACATTTCTGCATGGTATGGCATAAAATGGTGGGCCAGGCTCTCAGATTCAGGGGCTTTGGAAATTTGGGAGGGGTGTTGCCCTGTGTGCCTTTTTCTAGCTATGGCCCTGACACACAGAGAGAGACTACATAACCCCCCCCCCCCAATACTAGCCAGGGTGACCCTGCTTGGCTTCCAAGGTCTGACGGGTTTGAGGTATCAAGGTCACAGCTCCTTAATAAATTATGGGAAAGCATATTTGGCCGTTTTGGAAGGACACACAGTAGGAGTTCAGAATATCTTTTTAAAGACCAAAGTTCCTGCTTTTTTCTGGTTTGCTAAAAGCAGAATTACCAGTAAACATGAAGATGCACTGAATTTCTGGCATTCACAATTCATAAACATCTGTATTTTATATGAGATGTAAAATAAAGGTACCTCAAACCTAACTCAACAGAGATAATTTAGCTGAATGGTACCCCAAACATTGTTCACATCGTTAGCATTAGCAACCATTCAATTGCTCCTTGTGTCCATATGAGATATTTGAAAGCTCTGAGCTCTTCATCTTTCTGTCAGAAACTGTAAAGATTACTTAATGTTTCTCTTTTAAAAAATGAGGCCTATTTCCATATGCCAATTTACATGCTGCTTGATGGTTTATTCAAATTTATAAAATAAAAGTACTGCCAGCTGTTCAGTAACTATCTCACAGACATGAAACAGAAAGTTTCCAATTTTGGTTTGGCTGGCCAACTATAAAGCCACTCAGAACTGTATTTCTAGCAACTGAACATTATAAAATAACAATCTGTTGCCATCTCAAAGTCATGAGTTCTTTTTGGGGGGAAACAGGACAATGACAGGCTAGTAGAAGTGCATATTTGGAGAGAGAC
>NW_015167547.1:1045058-1060854 GCF_001447785.1 Gekko japonicus
CTAGGTCAATATTTTTAAATCCCAGTCCCCTGGTGAATGCAAAGTTGTTTAAAAAAGGATGCTTCATGCCAACAGAGAAGTTATGGATTGGTTTCTTTTGGAAACTGGGTTTTCTGTACAGTCAAGGATATTGCTACAGTAACAAAATAATGCTGGTTACAGTCAAATTGTTTCTCGTGGATTCAGCTCCACGGTGACTTACATTGAATTGTCTCTTAATGAGGTACTGAATGAATGAATGAATGTTTATTTGCGGTCAAAGACCATTTTTCATAAGAATGTTTATTTGCGGTCAAATGTTTATTTGCGGTCAAAGACCATTTTTCATAAGTCAAAGAGATTCATTCCAGGACAGAAAATATGGTTAGTCATAAAAACCTTAAAATATTTATGAACTATAATAATCCTAAAAAACCCCTCAAGATATATCTAAAATGTCTAATATATGTAAAATGATTACAAGTCCTACAAATAAAAACTATACATAACCATACTTCTTGTTGTGAGATTTTACCAAGTAGAAGCAGAATTTGGCTATTTGGCTAATTTTCATTAGCATAAAAATCTCTCCAGGCAGGTCTCATCTGCATCTACCAATGGTCTGTCTAAAAAAGGGGAAATAAACTTACTGTATGAACTTGATGGAATGGGCACCAAAAGAACATATGAACTATTGATTCCTCTTCTTCAATAGAACAAGGGCAACATCTATCTTCACATGGGATCTTCCTATATTTCACATCTAGCACCCTTGAAGGGATAACTGCACAATGAGCCAAAGTAAAAGCTCTTCTGTGAGATGGCACATCCAAATACGTAAAATATTTGACCATATTCATAACATATCTGGACTCTCTGGGGGCCAGGAAACAAGGGGCTTTTATTAAATCTCGCTAGCACTCTATATCACACATCCTTTGTTTGATGGTACTTTTCGTCTGGGCACTGCTCTGCACCAAAGGATTCTCAGGAGAGTCCTATTCTTTCTAGATTGATCTTGACCATTCGCATCCACCTTAGGTGATGAGAATCTTGAATTATTAGTGGGAAAAGGCCTTTTGGAGTTGTATAGATCTTAAGCCACTGATAAGCGGAAGCTAACAGTATTCTAGCTTTTATTCTCATTTGACCCATTTCAAGATGTAGAAGGGCATTTGACATACCAGGGGGTACCTGTAAAATATTATAGCGAAATTTAGACTGGACCTTCTCAAGTGCATGTAAGTTGGCAGCAGAAATGCCCGTATAAATGCCATAAAGGAGCTGCGCTAAGACTTTGAATTGGAGCAGCTTCAATGCTGCCGGGACATATAAACCCCCCTTGGATCGAAAAAATCTCAAAATAGGATGCATAGCTTTCTCAGCTCTCTCCAGCATCATGTTGCAATGTGCTGAATTTACTCCAGAATCCTGAAGAGCCACCCCCAGATAAATGAATTTGTTTACTTTTTCGATTTTCTTCCTTTTCATGGACCAGGAATGCTTCTTGGGTCATCTGCCAAATGTCATCACTTTTGTTTTATCGAAATTTATCACCAGATGTTCCTTGTCACAATATGTTACAAAATTGTCTAGTGCCCTATAGAGTTCTAGCAGTGTCCTAGATAACAGGGCCGCACCATCTGCATATAGCAGTATTGAGAGGTGACGGGAAGTGAGCTTTGGTGGGTGGAATTTAATATCAGTCATATGTTTCACTATATCACTGATAACAATAGTCGAATAATGTGGGAGCCAAAAGGCAGCCCTGCCTGACTCCCTTGAAGGTTTTTATTGGGTCAGTAAGTAGGCCCTGTGAGTTGCATCTCACTCTTAGAAATGACTCCTCATGAAGGGCACAGACAAGATATAACAGTCTTTTATCTATGCTGGAGCACTCAAGATTTTGCCACAATCTTTGTCTGGAGATAGAATCAAAAGCTGCCTTCAAGTCAATGAAGGCTGCATATAGAGAGGTTGGGCCTTTTCCAGAGTATTTTTTGATTAGCTGTTGCAGCACCAAACAGTGCTCTGACATTGACTTTCATATTCTAAAACCTGCTTGTTCTAGTGGCATAATTTCTTCCTGTTCCAGCCATAATTCTAATTTATCTAGAAGGTGCCTTGTATATATATTACTAATGATATTTAAAAGGCTAACGAGGTACTGGACACTACCAGCATTCATAGTTGTTGTTGTTCAGTTGCACACTTGAGTCTGACTCTTTGTGACCTCATGGACCACATCATGCCAGGCCCTCCTGTCTTCCGCTGTCCTACAGAGTTTGCTTCATTTCATGTTTGTTGCATCAATAACACTGTCTAACCATCTCATCCTTTGCCACCCCCTTCTTCTTTGACCTTCAATCTTTCCCAGCATCAGGGTCTTCTCCAGTGAATGCTCCACATTTGGTGCCCAAAGTATTTGAGCTTCAGCTTCAGTATGTGGCCTTCCAGGGAACTGTCAAGGTTGATTTCTTTTAGGATGGACTGATTTGATCTCCTTGCAGTCCAAGGGTACAGTACTACTGGGAATACAATTGCTTTCATAGTAGGCTTCTCCTTTTAAAGTAACCCCGGAATCCATCTGTTCACTAAAGATTCATTGTAAGTTTTTCTGTCTTGTGTCATGATCTGCTGTGTAAGGGTTAATTGAATCAATGAGAGAAGACAGGGTGAGTGCAGTTATCCTGCTTCTGCATTGCTAATAGGACTGGTGTTGATAGAACTAAATGTTAATTTCATCCCCAGATTCTATCACTGTACTAATCTCTACAGGTCTTAATAAAAATAACTAAAAATGGGGGGAAAACTTGTGGGTCTTTGAGGGTACTTCAGAAGGTCTGCAAATCATAGAAAGACCAGAGGAAGTGTTCTTCTTGAGGCATCTAGCTAATGTGAAAACCGGTACCATCTTCTAAGGGGCTAAGGTGTTTGGATCCATACTGTGGGACGGAGGTGTCAGGTCTCCTCCTGGCCCTGTTTCCTGCTGCTGCTTGACAGGCCAGAAGGAAGAAATGGGGGCTCTATTGGCATGAAACCAGAAGTGATATCATCATGTAGGAATGATGTTCTAGGATTCATCTGTGTGGTTTGGCCATGGAGTTTTGGGTGAATCCTACAGCATTACTTGTTACAGAACCAGAACAGATGTTGTATATTGGTGTGACACCCACAAAATTGTCCTCCCCCATATTCCCATTGAAAACCCTGTTGGAAGTTCCAGATGTGATGTCCCTTGTCTCAGACCTCCAGACTGAGTGGCAAGAGAGACTAGATAGCTAGATAGGCACATTGACCTTTCCTCCTGCATCTATTCTTCTGCCACTGACCTCTTTGGTATGTCCTCAGTTATCAATTTCCCCTTCCTCTTTTCTCTCTCTCTCTCCCTCTCCCCCTCTCTGAATGAAGATGTGCTCTCTACCTGCATGCACCAAGAGAAGGACATGTGGTCCTCTCTTGGCACCATGAGGCAGATGGGCCTCTGGGCATCTGCTTCCATCCTTTCGCTAGTAAATTAGTAATCTATCAATCTCTGTTCTTTCCTATCCAAAGTGTACTTCTCAAACAAAGAGAGAAGTATTTCTCTTCTAAACTTGCAAAGTAGTTCTGTGTAGCTTTGTAAGCTGAGTAACATGATAAAGTGATGCTCCTGCATTTATAGCTTTATTTAAGCAGTCTGCTAACTAATGGTGACTGGACTAACCACACCATTTAACCTCAATAAACCCTAGCCCAGACTATTTAGGTCGTGGAAATGTGGAAACTAAGCACTTTTACAAACAATGTTTCAGGATTCAGATGTTACCCAAAAGCACACTGAGTCCATTAGGGTTCCAAACTCCAAAGTCCAAGACAAGGTTTCTCGTGAATAAGACTCACCAAACAAGACAGGCAAGGCAGCATCCAGGGCCAAGTCAAGAACAAAGCAAAGGCTTGAAGCATTCAACTGGAAGCAAAACTGGAATGAAAAACCTTTATTTTATGTCCAAAGACCGATGTTGTCCAAAGACTGATCTTATGGCAATTGATGTAACCTGAACACCAGACCTGTTGCTAAGCAGATGACCCGAACCAACTTCTGGAAAGTGGATACGATAGGGCAAAAAATATCGTTCACCAACGTCTCAGAGATATTGAGCAGCAAACATCCTATGCTGTACTTTCGCCTCTTTACAAATCTTTGAAACCCAAAATTTATATGACTGCTCCTTTATATTTAGCCAATATTCCCAACCCAAATCATAGATGGGCTTTTTCCAGAGCTAGATTTGACACTTTTCCATCGGCAGTTCTTGCCGGAAGATTTCAACGCATCCCTAGGCATTTGAGATTATGCTCATGCCCCTCCGAGTCAATTGAGACCCTTTTCCATATATTATTCCAGTGTTCCTACTATGCAGAAGAAAGAGCCCTTTTAATTACACCTATAATAAGGTCATTCAGACACCAAGGACAATTAGTAATCCACTCTGAGGAACTTTTGCTGAAACATCTATTGGAGGACAAATCCATTGCAATATCAAGGAATGTTGCCAAATTTCTCTTTATTGCATTTACAAAGCGTAAGCTCCTCCTCAATGTTCCTCATGATATCTCTTCTCTGTAATGCTTTTTGCTTTTGTTCTCTATGCTATTCTATGGGTCTCTGACCGTAATAAAATGAATGAATGAATGATCTGACCAATCAGAGCGGCTTTTCAGTTAACTGGATGCCTTGCAGCTGTGTTGGGTTCAACTGATTAAACACCTTTCTCCCACTCATGAACTCAGGCATTAATGAGATTGAATGTACCCTCCCCTATCTCATGTCCTTGGAGCCACCAGACCTAATGATGTAACTGGCAGCTGGGTTACCTTCCATCTCCCTTATCTATGTCTTTGAAGCTTCAAGCAGCTTGCTATTTTGTAAAAAAAAAAAATCCTTCCATCTTTTCCTAGGACTCTATACTAGGCCAAGCCCTGAACCAATGTTTGAAATTTGAACAAGAAATTGAATAGAGAGACTAGTTGATACTCACCATCTGAAATCTGGTGGGTGGTGAGCTAGGAGAAGGACTGCCATAGATTTCAGAGTGTGGAACTTCTCTCAATTAGGAAAAAAATAATTATCCATTAATTATGCATACACCGTAAAACCATTGTTCTACCCATATGCAGTTGATAAAAAATATGATACACCTCAAAACCTCTTTCTAAAGTTACCCGCATTTTTTATTTTTGTCTAGACCTTTTAATAAAAAAAGAAAAAAAATGATATAACAAAAAACACCAAAAACATTTCTGCTAATTGCCTTCCTCAATGTTTCAATAAAAGAACTTCTAATGAATATAAAGGTAATCACTACATAAAAATGTGTCCAAATATTCTATAAAACAATACGTGAGAAAACGAAGAAAAGAAAAATCATTATAAAAAGTAGATAACCATTCAGAATCTCTCTTATATATAAAGCTCATTTTGTGTGACTCCTGGAACATGCTCCCACAGCCTTTGGCCAGGAGACCTGTCGATCACCAGGTCTCGCCATCCATTGGTGGCTGCATACCCATGTGTTGTCAAAGTCCCACCCACCCTCCGACAGAACCGCCGCCCAACCTTTCTGCCTCAGTAAGCTGTGAGGTGATCGGGGCGGCGCGTGCTCTGACAGCCAAAAGGGCTTGCTTGCCCGGCGTCCTGCCTTCTCGCATCCTTCTCCCCCAGCATGGTGCCTCTTCCTGCCTCCATGGCTGCCACCTGCTGCCCTGATGCCGGCCTTTGCTGCTTCACCCGGCCCCGCACTCCTCCGCCCCTCTGTCACTCCACGTTGGTCAGGGTCCATTGGTTGCCTCTGGCGATGCTGCGGCCTCTGGGTGGCCTTCTGTCCCGCCGGTGACTGCCTGTGGCTCCCGGCAGGGACCGGCAGACACCCGGCCCCGCGCTCTTCCGCGACTCCAGGTTGGTCAGGGGCCACGGGGCACCTTGCACTTGGACAGGGCTGCGGGAGGGGGGGAGCGCAGCTCCTCCACGATGCCACACTCACCCAGGCCCTGTTCTAGAAGTCTGTTGCATTTCGGGCCGCAACAAGCCTTCCTCCTAGTATAATAAATAAATATGTTTATGAAGAAACCTCAGGTTTAGTATGTTTTGTAGACTTGTAATCAAGTTGAAAGTGAGGAGAATTCTTACAGTCTACATTCATGACTAGGCAAACGTATTGTGATGACTCATAATGCACATCTGACAAAGTGGGCTCTAGTGCCATAAGCTCCCTGTTTATTTTTTGCTGCAGTAGGCTACCCCTAGAGTGGTCTGCCTGAGAGAGTCAGGAGGGCTTCAACACTCTTGTCATTTCACAAATTGTATAAAGTGAGGTTGTTCAGTAGAGCTTTTTAATAAAGGTTTAATAGAGCCATGGTATAACAGAAGAGTTCAGGAAGGCCCTGTATAAAGGGATGGTGGGTTATGCCACTGTATATAGGACACATGATCAGTTTGCTGCAAGTATTACCCTGTTGTTGTTTCATTGTTATGTACGGATGCAATACCTATTTTCTTCATTATAGCCTGATGCTGTATCCTGCCTAATAATCTATGCACATTCAAATGTCAGTATTCAATGTCTCTTCATATTGATTGTATCGACTTACACTGTGCTTAATAGATGCGTTTTGCATGGACAATCAATGTACACTGTATAATCTGCTTTGAGTCTCATTGAGAAATACTGTTTATAAATACAGTAAATTAATAATTTATGCATGGACAGCCCATTTTAGAGGGTGCTTAGCAAATACCTTAAGAAGGCTCTTTTTATGCTCTGGTAAACTTACATCCCAGCTGGTCTCACTGCTGCCTGCTTGCTCATGTGGCCAATGGGCCTGATTTGCATTGTCTCTTAAAGGTGGAAAGCAGGTGAGTGAGTTCCGGCAGCTCTTTGCTGCTACCTCTACTCATTTGTCCTGGGCAAGAAGTGATGATAAAAACAAGGAACAATGGCAGCACTGGGATGAGAGTTGGAGATAGTCCCTTCCAAGGTGTTACTGCCCTCAGAGCTGTCTGGGATGTCCAGGGCCACCAACAGAGAGGGACTGGGGGGGATTTGGGGGGCCCAAGTCAGCTGGAGGGCATCCATCCGAATGTCTTTCTATTTTTAGTGCAGTTCTGGCTGCAGCCACTAGGGATGCAGGAAAATCTGAGCACAGTAAAAGGCACTCAACTTTCTGCTAGATCTCCCTGTCTCCAAGACTGAAACAAATTTGACTAACAGATCATGCAAAACCCATCAATTAATCAAGCCATGGAGCAGGCAACCTCGGATGATGGCTGTTACACTAACTATCAGCCTGCAGCCTGCTAACCAAGGTCATTTTCTATAATAGTCTAGCCTTTCTGTCTTCCTTTCCTTCCACTCAGCTCAGCCAGATCTAGCAAAGCAGTAGTTAGAGTGTTACATCAAGATAAAACAACCTTTCCCTCTTTTTCCCTTAATTTCTCTCCCTCTTTACCACACTCCCTCCACCTAATTGTTCCCCCCCCTTTATTTTCACTTTTCGTTCTCAAGAACTTCTCATCACTATCCTCCTAGGCAACAGAATGTACTTACAAGTAGTATAATCACAAACCTTTGTTAATATTATGAACAGAAGGTTGGAGGAACACTTAATATTTCCCCATGAACAAACCAAGTACTAAAGGATGCTTCCCCCCTCCTCCACCCTCTACATGCATGCAAGGCCAGCCCCAGCTTATTTTGCACCTTAAGTGAAAATGCCTTCTGGCGCCCTCCTCCCATGCACTGCCCCCTCCCTCCCGTGCATTTCCTGGCCTTCCTGGGCTGGCACCCGCAGGCTCAGTCTCTGCTCAGGCTGGAGGGCTGGAGAGAAAACTCATTCCTGCCATAGCCAAATCGCCCACTCACCACTTTCATGCCAGCAGCTTACCAAGGAGAATTTTCGCTCCCAGGAATCCACAGCTCTGAGGGAGCCTCGGCCGCCCCCCGCCCCCACTCCCCATGTCTCCTTTCTCACGCAATCCAGTCTTGCCCTCCGCAGGGAGCTCAGAGGAGCCCGGGGTGGTGGTGACGCTGAGGTGGGGGGGCAGATGGCCTGGTCCTGGGAAGCACCCAAGGCTCTTGCTGGCCAGATGTGCGGGCCTTGGGGAGGGCTAGCTGCAGGGCTGCAGGGTCGGCGGTGGGCCCGGCTGTGCGGCAGACACAGAACTCTGGGATGGGGGGTGGGGGGTCCAGCCAAAAGACATCTCCGCTGCCACCACCGCCTTCTGGGGCGGAAGGGCTGGAAACCGACCCCCAGCCTCCTCTGCCTCCCCTGCACCCCTGACTGGTTGAGGGACCGGACCGGCTGCCACCCTCCCAGCTGCCACCCGGGGGGGACTCCCTCCTGGGAGCTGGAAGGGCAGGCATTCCGCTCCCAGGACTTCACAGCTGTGGAGCAGTGGGACTCGCCTCCCGGCTGGGAAAAACCAACTCAGAGCAGCAACCTCGCGGCTGCTCGGTTCCCCATGGCCACCCTGGGCTCCCATTTCCTGGAGGAAAGAGCAGCGAAGGGGCATGCTGAAGCAGCATGCACCCAGAAAGTCATGTGGGGGGGGGCGAAGAGGCGATGGTGGCCAGGGCGTGTGGCACTTTTGGTGGGGGCTGGGGGCTTTTGACACCCCCATGATGGCCCCATGCTCTAGGCAAGAGTCTAGCTCGCCTAGTGAGTGAGCCGGCCCTGCATGTATAGTAATGGAACATTAATCTGTTTTAATGATTGTACATGTGGAACAGAAGTTAGAAGACCCAGTTCAGACACTGGGTTGTTATCATTATTATTGTGTTGGTGGAAGATATAATAGCACTTTGTAAAGACTATGTAATTATGTAATCTTTTTAATATAATTAAAATGAGATATATAAGAAATTTAATACCCAGTCTTTCTCCCCAATGGGGATAACAAGCTACATTGTTCTTATGTCCATTTTATTCTCATAACAGCCTTGTGATGTAGGACCGGCTGAGATTGTGTCACCCAGCAACCTTCCATGATGAGTTGGGGATCTGAGTATTAAATAGAGTTGCCAGGTCCCCTTGTTCTGGTGACAGGATTTGGAGGGCATTCTGGTCTGGGTGGTGACATCCCTAAGTCCCACCCCCAAGAGCAACCACTCACCCAGCCACTCCTCTCCCTCCTCTCCTGTCCGATTTAAAGGGCTTCAGCTGATCGGTGTGAACCACGTGGTTTGCTGACCAGCTGGAGTGCCCTTTAAATCTAGCAGGAGAGAGGGAGAGGGTGTTGGATCCCAAGCATTCAAACAACTCCACGTTGCAAAGCAAGTAAGGTTTATTCCAAAGCGTTGGTTTAACCAGAACAGGACATTGTTAGGAATAACTACAGGTAACCAGGGAAGGCATAATAAAGACATTTGAACCAGAGAAGGACCAATGGGTCCAGTTCCCGCTGGCGGGAATAGACCATACAGTTCGCGCCCATTGCATGGGAACACAACAGTTCTATAATGTCAACACAGGTTCAGTTCACATGCGAGATACCCAAAACATCCTAGGCGAAGCTCTCCCCCTACACCCAGCTGCACGACCTTGGCAAGTTCCGCGGACTACATAACATAACTCAAGCAAACAAGGAATGAGAGGGAGGGGGTGAAGGGAACTACACAGGAACCGGAATGACAATGGCAGCTAGCTGACAGAGGGGCGATCACAAGAGCAAGCTTGGCTCACAAAAAGACCCTTTAAAGGTACTTTTGCAAGCAGGGTGGGGCTGTGGTGCATGGGGCTGGCAGAAATCAGCCCTGCATGCCCCAGCCCCCACCCTCCTTGCAAAAAAGATCCTTTAAAGGGTCTTTTTTGTGAGCCATGTGTGCGGTCCATGACCACCCCTCTCCCTCCCTCCTGCTATGTTTACAGGGCCCTCCAACTGGTTTGTGGGCCAGGTGATCCCCACCAATCAGCTGAAGCCCTTTAAATTGGAAAGGAGGGGAGGGAGAGGGGTGACTGGGTGGGTGGTTGCTCTTGGGGGTGTGGCTTGGGGGCAGGGCTTCCCCACCAGCCAGTTGGCCGGGGTGGATTGAAGCCCCCAGAATCCTGCCCTGACCTGGGGAGTGGCAACCCTAGTATTAAAGACACATGACAGGTTGCTTAAAAGCTCTCTTATTACATATTGTCTGTCATGAGGGCTACCTGGTTCAGGGTGTTCCAGTTCCCTTCATTTTTGACACTGTAACTTCCATCATCATTCTGGGATTCATGGCCAGTGTTCGGACATGTAGCATGATTTTCTGAGTTATGCCACAGAGACCCTTAACTTCAGTTACAAATAGCATGATGTACTGATGGTTTGTCTCACCTAGTCTAGGATTTCCCTGTGCCTTTCTGTTTTGGACATGCAATTCCTACAATCATCCTGAAGCCAGTGGCCAATTTTGAATCTCCTAAGTTTTATGTCTGATGAGTTATACCTGCCAGTGTGGTGTAGTGGTTAAAGTGTCAGACTACAATCTGGGGAACCCAGGTTCAAATACCCACTCTGCCATGGAAGCTTGCTGGGTAACCTTGGGCTAGTCACACACTCTCAGCCTAACCTACCTCACAGGGTTGTTATGAGTATAAAATGGAGGACAAGGGAATGATATAAGCTGCTTTGGGTCCCCATTGGGGACAAAAGTGGGATATAAATAAAGTAAGTAAATAAATAACCAAACAATCATGAACAGACCAATTCTTGTATTACTATAGATTCATGGTAACAGCAAGCCAAATGATTTGCTTGTTTTTTTATGATATTTGGTTTGGATCAGGGTTATAAAGGGGGGGGGGACAGATGGAATCTTTGCCAGGAGCCCATAGTGGCTCTCAGCAGCTCCTGATGTCTTCTCAACATCTATTACATATAGCCATGGCAGATCTCTGTTTCTTGAGGCCTCTTGAGATGAAGTGCTGTGTGAGTTGGACAATGCTGGTCATCAATTGCTTCTCCTTCATATTGAGAAGTACCAATGTTTTACTACACATTGATATTTAAATTTGTTAGAATGACTCATAATTTCTTAACATATTCTTCATAAGTCCTACTCTCTTCAGCTGAAAAAAGGCATTTGGTGTAGAATAATGAATAGAATAATGAGTATAAATTATGCAGGAAATCTGCAAAGGTAACTTCTTTGGCATACTTAAAAACTGTTTAAAAGTTGGGTTTCAAAAACATTATCATCCAAAAGAGATTCATTTCTTTTCATAATAAGGGAAATCATTGAAAAAAATGTAGAAAAGAATATGTCCGTTATATTACTCTAGGCACTGGGGCTCTTTCCATAGTTACTTTTTTTGATTTTTCTTTTAAATGTAAAGGCACCAAGTATTATATAGTTCATGTTATGGAAGTTTAATTATAACTTTTTGAATGATAAGTAACTTGAAACTAAGTTGGTTCAAGATTAGACAGTGAACCGCTTGCTATGAAAAAAAAACCCTCATGTTTAAAGTATACATATATGGCACAGGCAAGCCATTGTAGCCAGATTCCACTGACCTACACTTTGAAAACTGTGGAAACTCTACACTTAAGTGAATCATAAATTGCACAAACTGCACACAGAAAAAGTGTATTCATTAAGCTCCAGCATGTATTCTGCTTGGCATTCAAAACCATTAATGTTTTTCTCTTCCCAATTTTAATCCCTCCCCCCATAGCTAGGAATGTGAGTACAGTTCCCTTGCTTTGAGATGAGAAAATATCTGTTTGCTAGCTGATGGATTATATCACATTTAACCTAGCATCCTCCCCCTTCACGCTGCTGGAAAACAAAACTGGAAGGAGTGGGCACAGATGGTGTATGCATCTGTCTGTGAGGAGACTGAAAACATTGTTATAACATGGTTAATGATCAACAATGTTGACTCAAATGTACACATTGCATTTCTGGAACATTTCTGGCATTGTTGAAAAGCACTTTCTTCTTTTCATTGTTGTACGGCAATACCCATTGAAATGTATCATAATGCCCCTGTTTAAATCAATGGTGCAACCTCATTTGGAATACTGTGTGCAATTCTGGTCACCACATCACAGAAAGGATATTATAATATTGGGGAAAGTGCAGAAAAGGGCAACTAGAATGATAAAAGGGATGGAACACTTTCCCTATGAAGAAAGGTTAAAATGCTTGGGGCTCTTTAGCTTGGAGGAACGATGACTGAAGGGTGACATGATCGAGGTTTACAAGATTATGCATGGGATAGAGTAGGTTGAGAAAGAAGTACTTTTCTCCCTTTCTCACAATACAAGAACCCATGGGCACTCAATGAAATTGCTGAGCAGTCAGGTTGGAATGATAAAAGGAAGTCCTTCTTCACTCAAAGATGGATTAACACATGGAATTCACTGCCACTGGAGGTGGCAGCAGCTACAAGCATTGACAGCTTCAAGAGGGATTTGGATAAACATATGGAGCAGAGGTCCATCAGTGGCTATCAGCCACAAGGTATAGGTAGGAACTCTTGGTCTGGGGCAAGTGATGCACTGTATTCTTGGTGCTTGGGGGGGCAACAGTGGGAGAGCTTCTAGTGTCCTGGCCCCACTGGTGGACCCCCTGATGGCACCTGGTATTTCTGGCCACTGTGTGACAGAGTGTTGGACTGGATGGGCCATTGGCCTGATCCAACATTGGCTTCTCTTATGTTCTTATGTTCTTAATGTTTTACATTGCTTTGTTTCTGTGCTATTCTGCCACTCAGTGGCACTGTCATGTAGTCACATATGATTAACTATGTAGTGTTACCATATCATACCATTCAGTGTGTGATCCCCGACTGGCAGGGAACAGTTGTGCAGACTAATTCAGAAAGAAAGACATTTTAATTAAAATTAAATGGTACTGATGCCTTTAAGGGATTGAGACAAAATATTTCCAAACTACTAGCATTATTTTTTGATCTATATTATCAACAATGGGAGAATATTCAGTGTATTCATAACTGATAAAGCTTTGTAGGATGCACAAGCAAGCCAGAACAAGTGGTCTCTGCATGGACAAAGTCAGAAAGAGGAGCCAGATAACATTATATCCTAATTGATATTGTTTTTGGTTCTAGACTAGTTAACATGCTCACATGTTTTTGGTTCCAGACTAGTTAACATGCTTACACACCTCCAGGTTTACGAATCTAATTATTCTCTGAACTGGGCATGACATGCATCCAAAGCCTCACTACTGTACCTGGTTCCAAGCTGAACTCGGTTTGCCAATGGCCGGGGCACCCGTGCCGTTGGCGGGCCGCCTTTGCCGCCCAGGAGGAGGAGACAGGCGGCGCAGCTATGCTGCATCCGGAGCAGGGGGCGGGGCCAGAAGTTGAAGAAGCCGGCCCCCAGTATCCTTACTCCATTCGGCTCCTCGTGCTCAGCTGGGACGGAGGTCCGAGCCGGGTGCTGAGCGTGGGACCGGGGCTTGGCGCGCTGTGGGCTTCGGCTTGGAGCCCGGTAGATCGGCGACGGCTGGAAGAGGGGCCGGGGCTTGGCGCGCTGTTGCGCTTCGGCTAGGAGCCCGGAGCAGCGGAGGTCGGCGGTGGCAGCGGGCCAGGCTGTGGGCCGGTGGCGAGTTCGGCGGCTGCGGGAGGCCGATTCGGACCAGGAGTCGTCGGGGGAGCGGCGCACAGTTGCGGCGAGGCCGGGCGCTAGGCGCGGCCTCGCCTGGGTGATTTTTGGCCAGTAGGGAGCTTGGCGGGGTGGTGCGGCTGCACTTATATTAGCCGGCGGGCTGCCGGGTCCGGGGCAGCATTAGTTGGGCGCCCCCCCTTCCCCTCTCAACCACCCCCCCACCCTCCCCCCTGGGTGGCCTGAGGGTGAGGAGATCTCCGCAGGTTTGTAGCAGCCTGCAGGGGGGTGCCTGCGTGGGCAAATTCATATTTGCTGGCGACGCATGGTTTTTTCTCAGATAACTGGGGTCTGGGAAAGGGCTAGTTTCAGTTTCCATTCGCAGCCACTGTAAGGCATTTCTTAAGAACAGCTATCTAGGGCTGGGCTTGGTGGCCATTTTGTGACTTGGTGGAGCCTCCCCCCCCCCTCTGCAAGGCCTAGGCGGCCATTTTGTGTTGGTCCGGGTGCCAATTTTGGAGTGTTGGGGGGCCATTACAAATATTAAGCTTGCTTGTACTGTTCTTTGAACGTGATAGTCCTGCTAGCCTGGTCTCATCAGAGCGGGAAGTTAAGGAGTTTCGCACCTGTAAAGATTTGTGGGTATTTTAGTCTGGAACGTTTAGAATGGCTCCCAAAAAAGGTACAGGCCGGGATAAGGGGAAGAAGCCAGCCCCTAAGGCTCCCCCGAAACGGTTGGCACCAGTTTTGTCTTCTTTTGAGGAGGAGGGCGCTGATGAAGTACAGCAGGCAATTTTGGCACGATTGCTGGCAGTAGAGCAGGCTGCTGGGGCCCCAGCGCCTGGCAGCAGAATCGGTTCTGGGGCAGCTGGGACGAAAGAAACTCATTCCTCGTCAAAGAGCCGCTTTCAGGCTGAGGTTCTCACAAGGTTGTCTTTGGTTGAGGGCAGGATTTCGACTGAAGCTGGTGGCGGAGGCTCGAGGCAACTGGTGGATGATGCGGCGGGCCCTTCAGGTGGCGCACCCCCGCGGCGAGGAGCTGGGCCTGCGTCAGATCCCATTCAGGAAGGCAATGGCTCTGGTAAGTTGGAGGGGTCCATGGCAGGGGCAGCTTGGCCATGGGGGCCTTGTGGGGCTGCTAACCCTTCAGGAGCAGGTACACATCATTCACCCTATGGGAAACACTGGGGTTGGACACCCGGGCATCAGCATTCACATCAGCCAGTAGGGAGTTGTTGTGAGGTTCCGGACTCAGGGCAGGTGCAGTGTTGTGGGTCCAAGTGTCAGCAGAGCACTTCTTACGCCAATGTATTGGCCTCGGAACTCCCATATGGCGATGTAGCATTACCTTTGGGTGATCATTTGTTACCAGCAACTAGGGACAAAATTTGTCGGGGCGAATATGTAGATGTATTTTCACTCCTCTTTCACGAATTGGAGAAGAAAGATAAGGAGGATCTAGAAGACAGGGATAAGGAGAAGCTTAGGAAGATGAGGGTTGACCACACCTGGGCTAATTGGGTTGCCAGGTTTTTGGTCTACGCGGGGGTTTTGACCAAGGCTCAGCCATGTAGAGGGGCGGCTTTATTCCAGTATTTCGATATTGTTTACAAAGCCTATACGGGCTTTACAGGCCCAGCTTGGTTACAATATGACGAGGAGTTTAGGATGAGAGCTGCCATGAACCCTGCGATGCGCGGGGACCGTGTGCACCCTCATTTGTGGTTGCAACTTATGTCGCCTGCGCGCCCTAACATGGGGGACCGCTCCCATAGTGGTCATTTGGTACAACGTGTAGGACCATCTCTTAATCCCCGCAATTCAGCGGGGCAGGCGGTTCAACCCAGCCAGATTTGCTGGGAGTTTGGGGCACAGGGGGCCTGTAGTAGGAAAGTGTGTCCGTAAGCGTGTCAGTACCGACATGAATGCCCCATGTGTGGTGGCCCGCACCCATTCTCAGCATGTTTTAAGGGCAAGCCCCGCAGGGGGCGGAAGCGCTATGAGCCTGGTAACCAGGGCTTTGGTAATGGAAAAGGGGCCCAGTCCCATAAAGCTGAAGGTACTTCGTGAATGGTTGAGGGAATACCCCGATCGAGAAGCTAGGGACAGTTTGTTACGGGGTTTTACATTAGGATTTCGCATTCCGTTTCAGGGACCTAGGGCCCCCTTTATGGCGGCAAACTTGGGATCTATACGGGGTATGGAGGCGGTTGTCCGGCAAAAAATTGA
>NW_015167548.1:0-4934 GCF_001447785.1 Gekko japonicus
TGTGTGTGTGTGTGATATATGCAAATATCTATGTAGAAATAGCATACTATGAAAATACCGATATCAAATCAGATGCCCTTAAGACACTGAAGATAGTGGGCTTAAAGTGGGCTGCATTGGGATCCCCATATGCACGTGATTTTAAAAATGTGTGTGCCTACTAAATTAGGAAGAACAGTGCTGACATTGATCTATAAGTAAGGTTCATGGGCAGGGGAAAAGCTAATACTGCATTTGGACTCTTGGGTTAAATGGAAAATAGAATTATTCCTTCAAACTACAGACAGAAGCAGTTATAAAAATACTCATTATTTTAAACAAATGCAACAGAATGGCATCTCAGTTTAACCATTATTTGTGGTATGCATTTTCTTTTACATATATCAAAAGATGAGTTGTTCCAATACTGAATTCTCGTTATCAATAGTTCCACATGATTTGCTTTGAACCTGTTCGGCTGGTTTGTATCCTAGATCTTAATTACCAAAGTGCTTGAAGTTGGGACCTTGAGAAAGCTGTGGCTTTTGGCTGTCAAAGAGAACAAAATTTTTCAATACAGATTTCAAGATGACCATCAGTCCCACTCCTTCTGACCTTGACACATTTCTGTTTCACTTTGAACAAATTTCTGAATCTAAAAAAAAAATATTGTCTAAGCTTTTGCGTCACTGGGAACCTATATTGTGATCAGAAATTCCTCCAATTTTGGCACAGCTCAGATTTCATCTTGATCTTTGTGACAGCATAGGCCTGGACATTGCTGCAGTTTGTAAAGAAAATAAATAATGGCCTGTACCCTGCCACTTTGCTCCGCATCAAAGTCACTTTTAGTGCAATATTCAGCAGAGATGCCCTTCCATGCCCATTAAGATGGACATAGACAATGGACTGAAAAGAGTGTGTTTACTTATGAGAAGAAGAGGAGGAGGAAGAGCAGGTTTTTATATCCTGCTTTTCTCTGCCCTAAGGTGTTTCAGTGCAGGTCACAATTGCATTCCCTTCCCCTCCATACAACTGGCACCTTGTGAGGTAGGTGGGGCTGAGAAAGTTCTGAAGGAACTGTGACTAGCCCAAGGTCACCCAGCCAGCATGGCGTCATGGTTAAGAGAGGTGGACTCTAATCTGGAGAACCAGGTTTGATTGCCCATTCCTTCACATGAAGCCTGCTGGGTGACTTTGAACCAGGCACGGGTCTCTCAGAACTCTCTCAGCCCCGCTTACCTCTCAAGGTGCCTGTTGTAAGGAGAGGAAGGGAAGAGTGTCGAATGACATCTTGATGTGACATCACAGCATCTCATGAAGTTCTCCACCCCGACACAACACAGGTTATTTTCCTACCACCACTGAGTGAGGGTGGGAAACATAGCAGCAGGGGAGGGCGGGAAAGCTAATAGGTCTACTTTAAAACAACATTAAAAACCATTCAAAAAATATCTTCTGCCCCGCTGGCAGGATATTCCCTCTTTCTAAGGCCCTGGCTGCCCCAAAAGCTCTCGGGAAGAATTCAGTCTTGCAGTCATGTTGGAAAAGAGCTAGCCAAGCCGACATGCCAGGACAATCACTGAACATTCCTTGAATGAAGTAGAGTTTAAAAGTTGCCCATGTTAACACCTGCAATTCTTCGCAGGAGAACAGACTTAAACATTGCCTTTGTGTTTTGTAGCAAGCCAAAATAACTGCTCACATTTTTTTAAAAAATGTGTTTATTATTGTAACCAGGGCTCTTTTTGTAGAAAAAGCCCAGCAGGAACTCATTAGCCTAATAGGCCACACCCAAAAGCAGGAACTCATTAGCATATTAGACCACAACCCTGATAGTACAGCCCATTAGCACATTAGGCCACACCCCCATGTTACCAGAAGTGTGGTTATCCAGCCACACCCACCTTTTGCTTCTTATTCTGCTAACCTTGTTTGTTGTCAAAACCCAGGGCTTTTTTGTAGCAGGAACTTCTTTGCATGTTAGGCCACACACCCCTAATATAGCCAATCCTAATGAGTTTCTGCTGTTGGGTGTGGCCTATTATGCTAATGAGTTCCTGCTGGGCGTGGTCAACTCTGGAACCAGCCGGAACTCCGTTCCTGTGCGTTCCTGCCCCAAAATAGCCTTGATTGTAACAACAGGAAGTAACTAAGTTGGCTGGAAGGAGAAAGATTAAAACAACAATCACCCTGGGAAGCCTCAACAGAGCTTTGACTATCCACATGGGATTGACTGGTGCTCTGATCACATTTGAAGGGCACGAGGTAATATATCAAGGCATGGGGGGGCAGAAACGACTGGATTGCAATAGATGGGTCAGAACATCACATAAATTATTTGTACAAAAAACAGTGAGAAAGACAGAAATCCTAAACAGGTCTACTCAGGTTTCTACTCAGGTCTATTCAATGGGGTTTACTTCCAGGAAAGAGTTCTTAGGATTGAACTGCAAAGTCTAGCAATTCGAGACTTAATGACTAACATAGTCCAGGCCGCTTGTCCTGAAGGGTCTTCATAATCTAATCTCCTGTGATGGATGAATTCTGGCATGCTTACCGACTGGTGGGAATGTGATACGTGATTAAGCCAGATTTGGCAATGGAATCGGAAACAGCTGCATGCATGTGGTTGCCGTTCCTGGTTGCCATGGTCCTTGCTGAAGTGTCGGAGCAGTACATCTGGCTGCTTCTTGGTTTTTCAATGCACAAATCCAGCTTAGACCTTGCCAAATGGCTTCTTGTAACCCCCCCTCCCCTTCATTGGAGCCTTCAAATTTTCTTGATTAATTAGGACGTGATTGGACCCACAAAGTGCAATTAAAAATGTTGGTGGCCATTAGGCAATTCTATTAACACGGTAATCTATTTCACCTCACTTGTGTTCCAGTTCCAATGACTTGTATTAATTAGAGCTGAAAAGTTGCTCATGTTCATTTATACTATTCCTTACAAATGAAGAGCAAAGGTACTTGAGAGAATAGATCCTTGTTTTACTGTGTACCACGTATGGCCACTTTGCAGAACAACAGCCATTTTTTTTTGTCTTAGAGACTAAAAATAACCAGTATAGTCTTATAGTCTTGTTAATGCTTATTTAAAGTCTTGAAGGACCTGTTCATACATGCTTGTAGTCACTTGATAACTACACATTTGAAGCGTTGGCATGCTTTGTGAATGAGGAAGGGTCTGGGGCTCTGTGCCTAGAGCATTGCTTGCCATGCAGAAAGTAACAGGTTCAATCCATGACTCCTCTAAGTTCAGGTAGTAAGTGATATGAAAGTCCTCTGCCTGAGAGCCTCAAGATCCACTGCTACACAGAGCAGAATGTCAGCTAGGCCTCTGTTTCACCCTGGCTGCCATGGGAGAGGGGTGACTCTGGAATGTTAAGTTTCTGTTCTGCTGTGTCTTCTGTGTTTCTATTATCTCTGCTTGACTTTCAGTGCCTGGTGTAGTATTTCTCCTGGGAACTGATGCTCGTTATTTCGGCAAGCTTTTACCTGACCCTTGATTGGCCCCAGGATTGCCAAATCGAAAAATCGCCGCGGCAGGGGACTCCCGCATGTAACCCGGAATTGAAGTTAGGACGCCGGGCATGCTGGGGGTGGGGGCATGACCATCCGAGGGAAAACCATAGAGTTTTCCCCGGATGACCATGGCCCCGCCCCCAGCGTGCCTGGCGTGGTCGCGTCACTTCCGGGTGACGCACACGTTGGGGTGGGGTTCCCCCCGGGGTGGATTGGGCCCCGGGGGGACTTGGGAAGCCTAATTGGCCCTGGTCCATCAGGAGGCCTCCTTGAATGGTGTATAACTGCTTGCTTCACACGGTTTTATTTAGTTCTAACACAAAATGGTTACGATATCTGCATACTATCAATTGTCTCGATAAACTTTATTTCTTTGAATGAAAGCTGTTGGGAACTGATTGCTGCAGGAGTCTGACATAGATAATACAGATAAACCAATGGTCTCATTCAGGATAAGGCAGCTTATGTTTAATAGTTAGTGTTGGCATATATCATACTGGAGAGTAAGTGGATGAGGCCAAGGTGCCATAGCAGATGTTATTAAGTTTGACCCAGCCGGGGTATTTTGTTTCATTTTTTTAAAATGTCTCCATAATGAGGACTCAGTCATTGTATCTGAAGAAATGGGCATTTCTCCATGAAAGCTTATGCTGGGATAAAAATTTAAAGGTTCTACAATACTCTTTTGTTGTTACTGTGCTAGAATTTGATGACCTGTATGGTCCAGGCCAGATAATGAAACTGAAGCTCAAATACTTTGGCCACCAAATGAGAAGGGAGCACTCACTGGAGAAGATGCTGATGCTGGGAAAGATTGAAGGTCAAAGAAGACGGGGATGGCAAAGGATGAGATGGTTAGACAGTGTCATCGATGCAACAAACATGAAATTGAGCCAACTTCAGAGGATGGCGGAAGACAGGAGGGCCTGGCGTGATATGGTCCATGGGGTTGCGAGGAGTCGGACTCGACTGTGCCATTGAACAACAACAACAAAATGGTCCAGGCTAGCAGGATCTTGTCAGATCCTGGAAGCTAAGCAGCGTCAGCCCTGGTTAGCACTTTGATGGGAGACCACCAAGGAAGGCTAGGGTTGCTACACAGAGGCAGGCAATGGCAAACCATATCTATTTGTCTCTTGCCTTGAAAATCCTACTGGGTCACCATAGGTCAACTGTGACTTGATGCCATTTTCCACGACCAGAATTACATAGCTACCACTCTGAAAGTATTATCTTCTTTGCTACAATATGTGCTAGGCTTGTAAGAACAGTAAATACTTTCAGATACTGTTTGGTCTCTTGAAAGCATACTGTTTTGGTTGGGCATTAAACCCAGTCTGCTTCGTGTTTTAAAGGGGAATTGCTTGGGGGGAAACCATTCACTGGACTAAGAAATCACTAGGCTGGTATTTATAGCTATCCAAAAAG
>NW_015167548.1:6048-37355 GCF_001447785.1 Gekko japonicus
TTCTGAGTGATCTCCAGCCCTCACCTGGAGATTGGACACATTTTACCTCAGAAGAGTAAACTGTTTAGAATGTTAGAGGCAAAAGCCAATCAAGTCGCATATGCAAACGACCTCTGTGTTCCGAGGCAAAGGCCAATGAGGCTGCATATGCAAATAACTTCTGTGTTCTGACTGGCTATGGGGGGGAGAGGAACAGCAAACTGTTTAGAATGTTGGAGGCGAGACTCAAGCAATGCAGCCAGTGGATAGGGACAGATTCTGAGTGACACACCAGGGCGCCAACCAATTACGGAGCATGTGGAATGTTCTAGAGAAGTGCCACCACCATTCAGCTTTTATATATAAGGGAGATGCTCAGGTTGTAGAGGTCATGCAAAAAAAAAAAACAACCCAGTTACTTTAAATGCAAGCCCTATACATTTTACCCAAACATATCAAAACTATTCTTGTATCTATGTCCCTACCTATGGTAGCTCACAATGCTATACCAAGCTCAATACAAGAGAATTACAGTTCCTTTAAAAAAAAAAAAAAGAGCCCAAATTGTTCTGAATCTTTGCCGCACCACTGAAAGACTCAGAGGACAAGTTTGCAAAAGTTCCCTCCGCAGGCCTCAAATGGTGTCCTGAGAGACTTCAATGAGCTCAGAGGATACAGTCGAAATGTAGTTGCCCAGAAACTGGTATAAAGTATCTTAATTATAACTGGTACGAGGTAGTTTCATTATGTTCACATGGAAGCAAAAGAACAGCTATTACAGTGCAATCCTGCACCCTTTCAAGACCATTAAATTCAGTTATTCAGATTTCAAGCATTCCCCAGGCTCCCTAACAGCAAAATTAGATCTTTGACACTGAGCAGGTACATCTAGCCTGTCACACATTAAGTAGGTTTGGCAATAGCCAGAAGAAGAAGAAGAAGAAGAAAAAGAAGGAGGAGGAGGAGAACCCCTTTATTAGAGGCTTAGGAAAGGGGTTGTGGCTCAGCGATAAAGCTTCAGAAGGTTCGAGGTTCAATCCACATCATCTTCAGCTGAAAGTACTAGGTGGTAGTGATGGGACCCAGGAGAGCCGCCACCAGTCTGAGTAGACAATATTGACCTCAGTGGACCAATGGTCTGATTCAGTATAAGGCAGCTTCGTGTGTTTATGGTGCCTGTCAAGAAGGCTTAATGTGTTGAAGCTTTTCAGGACATGGAGAAAAATAACATCACCCAGTAGTTCTAGCGCATGAAGCCTCTATGAAAGGGATAGGATCCTACCCAACCCTCCAGGCTACTGGCAACCCTAGCATTAATGTGCTGCCTTTAATACAGTGTGCTAGTTCACATACTACAGCTGGTGGGGTTCATTTGGAGCCATGACTAACTCTGTTCACATGGTACAATGAACAAACATACAAATGTTTGGAGGAAAGACCCAACACACATTCAGTTTGCGGCTGAAACCTGAGACCAGTAACCTGGTAAATATGGGGTTTGTATCACACATTCAGCTGTACATGCACTAAATGTAACATGAGAATTCAGTAGAACATCAGAGACCAACAAGATTTTCAGGATATGAGCTTTCAAGCGTCAAATGCTCCCTTCGTCAGATCAGATTGTACTTGTGTTCATTGTAACTAGCAAATTGAGCTACAGTTGGAGTCATATTCATGCTTACTTGGCAAGGAAGCCCAATTGAACATAGCAGAACTTACTTTTGAGTAGATCTCCATGGGATTGGTCTGGGCCTTTGACGGTATATTATAGGCAATCGGTTTTCCTAGTACATTTTAATTAGAAGAACACATATCATTTTTGAATACAATTCGACTCAATCTGAGGCTAAGACGATTTCCCCTCTCAGTTGTCTACATACAAATTGGCAGTTATAACACCTGAACCTTTGCATAGGTTTCATTCAGTGCTGTTTTTGTAGGAGAATCTCTCCGTAGATTTCACCCATGGCTTTTAGTTCACCAAGTACAACAGACTTCACACGCGCAACTGTCAAAGTCTTGTAGACTTAGAAAATGTGAATTCAGCTTTGTACAGATCAGTTCCAAGTCTGCGAGTTAATAGGATACTTTGCTTGTAGCAGTCTGACTGTAAAGTGAATTTAATTGGCAGGAGAGATTTGGAAGTAAAACAATTATAAAAGGATCATTTCATCTGCAGTATAAGAGCCAGTCTGATATCCTTGAAGATTTTGGCTTAGCAAGCATTATTTGTCACTTGGGTAGCTGAAGTTTTCTCCAGTTGTCATCTTCCATATTGCAGTTTTGGTGAGCCAATCTTTTTATCTTATGACTAGTGAGGTACTTATTCGCTATTTAAATATGCTCCAGTGTGCATTTTATTTTTTTTTAAAAATCACTGTTGTCTTTGTCTTTAGAACCATATATCTCCCTATAACAATCCTGATACATTTGAATAAGTGGAAATGATGGCATGGACATTTGCTTTATGATTTGGAGTGACACCGTGACTCGTTCTTAAATTAACTGCAGTGCTAATCATGAAATAACTTTTTATTCTAAGATTTGTATCCTGCCAGTCTGCCTGCCACAGGTTCTCATGGCAGCTAAGATAGATGATTCAATTCAATTCGATTTATTTCTACAGTCCTTAGACCAGTCATTAGATAGATGATAGATAGATGTTGATAGATGATAGATGGCTGTGGTCACACACACTAAATAATCCACTTTAAATCCACCTTTAGATGATAGATGGCTGTGGTCACACACACTAAATAATCCACTTTAAATCCACCTTGAATGCACTTTCCAACTGGATTTTGCCAGTTCACACAGTAAAATCCAGTTGGAAAGTGCACTGAAAGTGGATTGAAAGTGGATTATTTAGTGTGTGTGACCACAGCCAGATAGAGAGATGAGATGAGATGAGATGAGAGAGAGAGAGATAACAGATGGACAGACAGACAGACAGACGGATGGACGGACGGACGGACAGATGTAGAGAGGACTGTTATAAATATAGGGCTGTGATGATCACATGTGCCTTTAGATCCGACATAGGTGTGAATGCCTGACAGATCTAAAGGGAGCAATCAGACAGTGACATCTGGGAAGCGTCTTGCAGTCTTCGGCAACCTGTGCTGCTCCACCACAGAAGCAGAGCAAAAAAACACCGAAAAAAGTCCAGTAGGAAATGGGTTCTGACAGGCCATGGACGGATTTCCCCCTGTCTGATCACTCAAGCACGCTCTCAAGCCATTGGGATGGTCTGATCAGCCCTCCCCCCCATAGTATGCACATCATCGCATACTCCATAGGGGGCCCTCAGTACAGAGGTGTGATTCCTCGTTTATGTGTATGGGAAACAAATGGCAAAAAAACCCCACCACAACTCTCCCACAGTTGCATCTGATCACACAGTGATGGGCTGTGCCCACAGCTACAAAGGGAGGTGTGATCTCGCAACTGTGTGTCAAATTCCTCCAGAGGAAATAGCCTCATTTCCCCTCTGCTTCAATTGGTGCATGTGACCACAGCCTAGGTATCATAAGAATATATGAGCTGAGATACACAAAACTGCCATGAGAAGTTTCACCACTTACAAGGCTTGGATCCTAAGCAGCTGGGCTCTTTTTGTAGAAAAAGCCCAGCAGGAACTCATTAGCATAATAGGCCACACCCCTGACAGCAGAAACTCATTAGCATAATAGACCACACCCCCTGACAACAAAGCTCATTAGCACATTAGGCCCCACCCCCATGTTATTACCTTTTGCTTCTTATTCTGTTTACCTTGTTTGTAGTCAAAACCCAGGGCCTTTTTTTGTAGCAGGAACTCCTTTGCATGTTAGGCCACACACCCCTAATGTAGCCAATCCTAATGAGTTTCTGCTGTTAGGTGTGGCCTATTATGCTAATGAGTTCCTGATGGGCGTGGTCAACTTGGGAGCCAGCTGGAATTCCATTCCTGTGCGTTCCTGTCCCAAAATAGCCCTGCTAAGCAGTATAATTGCACTACTAGAGGAAGACAAATTCCCTCTGCCGCTGCTCCCACTGCAGCTTTCTGTGCCCCCTTGAAATGTTGCTCCTGCAGATGGGCAGGCACCCATAGAACATGTCAGGGAAAGTAGAGGGGGTGCAGTGGCAGGGAAGAAATTGGTGGAAACTGACCTCTGACCTCCACCAACAGAAATGCCAGAAGTGCTGTTATGCTGGCAGAACAGCAATTTACATTGCCATCCTCAACAGAGTCCATGGACTTGGAAGACTGTAACTCTGCTGAGGATGGCTGTAAGAGCTCCATGGTACCAGAACAGAACTTAATTAGAATATAAGCAAGGTCTAGTCTGGGCTCTGCTAGGCCATAACCAGGTCCAGCCACAGCCAGCAACCCACAACACAAGTGAAAAGTGAAACTAAAGAAGAAGAAGAAGAAGAGATTGGATTTATACCCCGCCCTTCACTTGCAGTCTCAGAGCGGTTTACAAACTCCTTTCCTTCCCCCTCCCCACAACAGACACCCTGTGAGGTGGGTGGGGCTGAGAGAACTCTGACACAACTGCTCTTTTTCAAGGACAGCTGTGCCAGAGCTTGTGACTGACCCAAGGTCACATCAGCAGGTGCAAGTGGAGGAGTGAGGAATCAAACCCGGTTCTCCCAGATTAGAGTCCGCGCACTTAATCACTACACTAAACTGGCAAAGGCTTTTACCTTAAGGATTCATAGGGTTGCCAAGTCCGATCTTCGCCGCAGTGAGGGACTCCCGACTGGTGGCTGGAGCGCGCGCGCCGCATCCTCGTCACTCGGAAGTGATGCGACCACGCTGGGCATGCTGGGGGTGGGGCCCCGACCATCCAAGGGAAAAACATAGAGTTTTCCCTCGGATGACCGTGGCCCCGCCCCCAGCATGGTCGCGTCACTTCCGGGTGACGCGCACATCAGGGTGAGCCTTGTCCAGGCTATAGCAAGTGACAGCCAGCAAACAACTCCTCAAGTGAAAAGTGAAACTGAAGCAAAGGCTTTTTAGGGTTCATGTTAAAATAACTATACTATACAATAAGGGAACATCAATAAATTCACAACTTCCCATGATATAACAATGGCACTGTTAGAATCCAGCCCATTGGGGGGGGGGGGCAGCAGGTATTTGGCAATTCACGCTAATAATATAAATAGCAGCGTCCTGATGCCATTTCAGATCAGGAAAACTGTACTGGGAGAAGGGAAAAGAACACTGCCCCTCTTCCCACTGCAGTGCCAATCACAATCAGCCCACCCAGACAATTATTAAAGGGAGGGGAACCCACTGGGAGCTTCCATCACAGGACCCCTAGCCTCACATATGGCTCTGCCCTCACACTCAGTGTTTGGAATCAATCTTTCATCCAGTACATGATTCCCTCTGCTTCACTAAACTGTATTTCTGACGTTCAGTTGCTGTGCTTGCAGTATTCTTTCCACCGGCTGGTCACAGATCCTTATGCACTGGGGACAGACCGGAAGGTCATTGTCATGGCAAGGGGGAAAGGGGAACAGTGCATTTCCCAGGATTGTCATGATTGCCCGTACATCCCCCTTACTGTAGCCTCACAAACTGCAACTTGTTAATGAGTGAGTGATGCCCGGCAGAGGAGTCGGCATGTACCTTAGATAAGGAGCAATCACTGCACTGTCTAGCTGTGTGAACCTCTCTCAGCAGACACAGCTTTGGTTTGTAGTGAATAGAGAGCACAGCTTTGCCTGCATAAAATCTACCTTCTTCTCTGGTGGCCCTCAGCTGTTCAGAGGTGCCCCAAAAGGCAACCCTGCAGCGTTCATCTGCTACTGAGCCAGGGTTCCCTTCAGATGCAGTAGGGTTTCCAACCTCCATGTGGCACCTGGTGATCTCCCGCTATTACAACTGATCTCCAGGCTACAGAGGTCAGTTCCCCTGGCTGCTTTGGGGGGTGAACTTGATGCCATTAGAGCCTGCTGAGGTCCCTCCCCTCCCCAAACCCTGCCCTCCCCAGATCCACCCCCAAATCTCCAGGTATTTCCCACCCAAGAGCTGGCAACCCTAATCTGAAGAGATGGTGTGAGCCTTTTTTGCTTTGCTTTTACCTTGCTCAATAAACACTACTCAATAAACACTACCTTGCTCAATAAACACTACTCTTATCACAAGTGATTTGTCATGAGCTGGGCTGGGAATGGTGTAGGGTGCACTGTCAGTGTGCAGAGTGAGTAAGCCAAGAGCACCAACTCGAAAACCATAGTCAAGGTCCGGTCCAAGTTTATGCACAGAGACAGGAGTCTAGCCAAGGGTCTGAGAATCTGAGAGTTACTCACAAACAGGTTCAGGAGCAAGACGAATACAGAATCAGGAAATGGTCCAAAGAGTCACAAAGTTGAGGCGGGATCTGATGCAGTGGTCACAGAGGGAGTTCAACTTTCTGCTTCCACCCCCTTGGCAGGTTTATAGCCATATGCTTAAGGGTCATGCTTACAGCCAGCTGCTCAGGAGTAATCCTGTTACTACTCAGGCAGCTGGCATCGGGCCAGGAGGTGTGCACTTTGCCATCTCTCCTGCAGTTCTGTTCATAGCTTCTGTCTGAGGCACTCTAAGGATATGGGTGGTACTGGAGGGATGGAAATGATCAACTGAGTTTCAGCTGTTGAATCAGGGCTGGAGTGTATTGGTGGCTCTGCACCAGCTGTTGGCTATGAATCCTGATAAGCCTGCAGCTCATCTTCCTGCTTGCTGACTTCTGTTGACTCAGAGCTGGCCACACCGGGCTCCTCTTATCCTGAGGAGTCCTCACTGTGGCTGAGCCATGCCTGACCCATGACCCATGACATGATTGGTCTCTTTTGAGGCAATTCGCATTTTGTGTGCCTCGGCAGGGCTTTTTTTGTAGAAAAAGCCCAGCAGGAACTCATTAGCATAATAGGCCACACCCCCATGCCTTCCCTTGGCTTGCCCGGGCAAGCCCCCCTTGAAGGGAAAGGAAGGCTGGGGAAGGCACAGGAAGGCATTTAAATGCCTCCCTGATCCTTCCAGGGGCCCCCCAGTTTGAAACTGAGATAAGATTCTGGCTGGCCCAGCCTCCAAAAGTAGAATCATAGAGGTGGATGGGACATCCAGGGTCATCTAGTGCAGCCCCCTGCACAATGCAGGAAGTTCACAAATATCTCCCCCCACACCCCCAGTGACCTCTGCTGTATGCCCAGAAGAGGGCAAAACAACAACAACAACAACAACAACAAAACCCACCAGGATCCCTGGCCAAACTGGCCTGGAGAAAAGTGACTTCCGGACCCCGAAGTGGCTGTCAGCATTTCCCTGGGCATGTAAGAAAGGGCCACAAGAACTAAGTACTTATTAATGCTGTCAGTCATTGCTGTGGGTTATGGTCAATTTAAAATCCAGGTCAACAACTCCATAGTCAAGGAGTGAGTGGTTACAGAGAGGAGGATCACATTCTTCCACTGGGTTATTTTGGTGTGATAGCCAACTGGAAAATGAGCCACATTCAAATAGGCACACGTCTACACAAGTCCCTAGGGTTGACAATTCTTGGTTGAGAAAAACCTGGAAATTTTGGGGGTGGAGCCTGTGGAGGGAGGGATTTGGGGAGAGGTGAGACTTCAGTTGGGAATAATGCCATGGAGCCCACCCTCCAAAGCAGCCATTTTCTCCATGGGAACTGATCTCTGCTGCCTGAAGAGAAGTTCTAATTCTGGAAGATTCAGGCCCCACCTGGAGGTTGGCAACCATAGTCCCTAAGCATACATGGTCGCCACCACGTTTTACATGCGGTGGATCCATCCATTCTCAAAGAAGCTTTGCTGCACCTCAGGAGCCTTCCTTCAACTTATGTTGGAGAAAGGCTCCTTAGGCTGGAGGAAGACTTCAAATTTTGCTCTGTGAAATGGGAAAATGGAGTAGGATCTACCCTAATGAAGTCCTCCAACAAAACTGAAGGGAAAGGAATCCTCTTGCTAGATTGTATGCTATCAAGTTTTGATAAGAAATATCTGTTCTTACATGGCTGTTTCCATCTTCCTGGAAAAATAGATGAGGAGCCAAAATCCAACCAACCAAGGCCTTTTATTGGCATATGAGGAGCCAAAATATTAAGAGTTTAAAATAAAAAAAAAACACACACACAAGAAATGCAAAAGACTGCCATTGACTATGCACAAGTGTTGTTCTACAAAAGCATAACCTCAGAATGAAGTCTTTTTCACCATCCCCAAATGATATCCCTTGTTATTAATCTATTATCGAGAAAGATGTCAGAAATTGCTGATAGTTTTTCATTTGTGATCATAAACTCCCATAAGTTATTATTTTCTTAGTGATGCAGACACATAAATAACATTTCCTTGCTTGTAATTTTCTTCAATTTATTCCACCTTTCGGGGAGATATAATTTAAGAGCAGGTCTGATTTTCATTTTCCCCCTACTGTCAAATTTAATTTTTATTTCTGTTTGGAACTCAGGCCCTCAGCCTCTTAGAGAAGGAAGCTGGAGTAGCACACAGCATGAGCATTCATTTTGTCAGATAATGTTATCATTAAAGTCAAACATTTATACTTTTTAAAGCCTTCCCCCCCCATGATTTGAAAATGAATCCTTTCTAAGAGACTGCTACATGTTATCTGATTTAAACTGATACTTTTAAGAACACAACCAAGACTTCGAGTCCTGCGGATAACAGATCATTCTTCTGGCATATTACAAAATCTTTGGACAGTGTCTATCTTTGCCATGATGACTTGCAATCAGACATAAGTTGCAGGTTGCCTGCTTGAAATTCAGTTCACAGGCATGCAGATACCATTTTGTATCAGGACCATGGGTCACAGGAAGAGGGGGTAAATACCTTCCTGCACACTTTCCCCTCAATCGGAATCCATCCCATAGGGGATATTAGTCCCACTGGAGTCCCACTGGAGAAACCTGCATTTACCCTGTCAGTATGCGTGGAGACAACCGATGGGGCAAATAGTGTCCCTTGGGGCTATTTCAGGTCACCTATGGGGAAAGGCTTGTCCCTTCCCTGTGTCCCATGGTTCTGATCCAGATTGTGCCTCCGTGTGCCTAAGTGGACTCACAACTCACATCTGATTGAAAGTCCTCATGATGGACCTTGACATGGCTCAAGGATTTCATAATGCATAGTTAGGCCTAGTCAGAAGGCCCTGAAAGCTGCTTTCCATTTCCTTTCTAGAAGTGCCCAGATAGCATCTTCTTCCATATACAAATGATTTTATGATACTAAAAGAATGTCAAAAGTGCCTATCGTCTAGGGGAGGAGGGGAAGGAAGCCAGCCTATTGCTGCAAATCTGATTGCAGGCAATATAATCAAGTTTGTCAGGTGTATGGATCAGCATGTGGCATTCCAGTGCAGAAAAAAAAACAAGTATCAGATGTGACACAAATCAGCTCCGTAAACCAGAAGTGCTACTGATAATAGAAGGTATCATCAACGGTGCTTTCTTATTATCTCAGTCATTTAATGACAATGCACCCGCACAATACCTATATTTATTGAGCCCGGAGCATCTGTTTTTACCGTGCCATTTTGGAATTGTTGCTGAGCTTGCATGGCCTGGTGAGTAAAGATTTGTTTGGCATTATCGTCGTCTATAAATAACCAACCTGCTAAATCCTATCTGGACTGCAATTTCTCTGATGGATATAAAGGCTGTGGGGTTGAGCAGGATAAAATGTGGTCTTAAACAAGTTACACGTTTTCTCGGCAATACGTTTCAGCAATGCCACACCAATCGCGTGTTCCCTCCCCGTATACCCCAAGGCACTTTTTAACCTCCCAGTATTCATGGGTAACTTCTACTACACATCACTATCACTATCGTCTTGCCTTATCTCTTCTTCCACTGAGTAGCATACAATTTGGAATTTATTGCTCAATGTCTTTTCCACAGTGCATTGCCTACCAAAAGTTTAGAGGATTAAGGATGGTGCAATATATGCTGGATGGGTTTTACTAGTTTGAATTAAAAAATAAAGAACAACTACACCCAATAAAAAGCCGAGGGTATGATGCTGGGATAATAATAGGAAGCTACCATTAAGCATATCATTAAAATTCATATCAATTTATGGGCTAGTCCTGAGACTCGCTGCGCCAGCAAATGTGTGCTTAAAATCGGACACATTAACGACAACATTAGAGCACATGCTATAGGCATCACTCAGACAAAGCAGAGCATTTTAAGACACCCGTTTGGGATGCAACTGACTTGGGACTCCAGTGGGATGTCCTTCAGAATAAGCACATCAGCTTGGGCTGCCCACAGATTTCAGTGAAACAGTTAAGCATTATCTGGTGTGCAGCAAAAGAGAATAAGAGCTGCATCCTGGCATTTTAAGTAGGTAAACTGGCCGAAATGCCTCACATCGGCATAATAGTCAACAGAACTGCTTAAGAGTTATGATATAAAATCCAAGCGCCTGAGTGTGTTAACTGCTATATTTATTTATTTATTTACTTGCTTTATGCCATACCTTTCTCCCCAATGGAGACCTGAGGTAAAGGTAAAGGTTCCCTTGCTCGAAAGTCAGTCGAGTCCGACTCTAGGGTTGCGGTGCTCATCTCCATTTCAAAGCCGAAGAGCCAGCGCTGTCCGAAGACGTTTCCGTGGTCATGTGGCCGGCATGACTAAACACCAAGGCGCACGGAACGCTGTTACCTTCCCACCGAAGTGGTACCTATTTATCTACTTGCAATTTCTTGCTTTCAAACTGCTAGGTTGGCAGGTTGGAGACCTTAGGTGGCTTGTAACATTCTTCTGCCCTCCATTACAGGCTGAAAATGTATGATTAGCCCAAGATCACCCAGCAGGCTTTTGTGGCAGAGTGAGCATTTGAACATTGGTCTCCCAGATGAAGAAGAGTTGGTTTTTATACCCCACTTTTCTATACCCCACTTTTCCAAGGCGGTTTACAATCTCCTTCCCTTCCTCTCCCCACAACAAGCACCTTGTGAGGTCAGTGGGGCTGAGAGAGTTCTGAGAGAACTGTGAGTGGCCCAAAGTCACCCAGCAGGCTTCATGTGGAGGAGTGGGGAATCGAACCCCCATTCTACAGCTTAGAGTCCACTGCTCTTTGTAAGGAGCAGCACTTTTTATTGGACTTTTATACATGAATAAAGTTGATAGTGAAAGGACTGCTTGAAATGCTGACCAGCGACTTTGAGATACAAAGGTCAACGGAAGGGCTCTAAGACAGAGACCAGCTGCAAGCTCTAATCAGCTGAGATAAACATTGACTTAGAAGGGCCCCAGACTATCTGCAAGTCCTCACGTAAACACAGAAGAGTAACGAACAATGACTTGGTGGTTTTGCTCAGACCTTATGTCTCCATTGAGATAAGCACAACTCCGGTGCTCTATCCTCCCGGAAGATTTCTTACACATAGCAACAGATGCATCCATGACATGATGATCCTGCTGATGACCCCTGCTGACGCTGCAACACGTGATTCCGGCTTCTACATAGGCACCTCCTTATTAGTTAATTGATATAGTGAAAATTGACCCTTTAGCCAATCCCTAATTTCTAGCTAGGGTTAGCTGATGACCCACGTGAGTTTACTCCTCGCCCCCTGCACAAAGGGTTTAAAACATCAAACACGGAGCAGCCAGCCTCTCTCTCTCTCTCTCTCTCTCTCTCTTTTCACCACCCCTCCTCTTCTTCTTAATCTATGTGCCTCTGGCTGGTATAGAGTCACGTGCAGGGGTCATTTCATAGAAAAAGAGCTAGGGGGACTCATTAGCATAACTCATTAGCATATGCCACACCCCCTGACATCACCGGAAGTGTGTCCTCCCCACAGCCGGCGGCAACCTCCAGTGGGCACCAGCAGGGAGCTCCAGGCCCCGCCCTCCCGCACCTCACCCGGGGGATGGCGTCCCCCCGCGTCCCCCCCAAATGACCCCTGGTCACGTGTCTTTTCTTCTTTCACCCTTCTGTTCTTATCCACTGCTGGGAGCTTTAGGAGCTGAAGCTACATCTGAGGTAAATATTCCACAAGAAACCAACGATATTCCTGCTTGTGCTGTAATCATTCTAAACTGATTTTTTTTTTAGTTCTTGTGTGTATGTATGGTTTTATTATTATTCCCCGTGTGATTGACTTTTATTCAGTAAAAGAATATTATTTTATTCCAATTGTCGTCTTTTACTTGAAGCGTTAATGGCACAGCCCACCCTTTGTATACATAGACCTGTAACCCAGTTATTAATAAGGCTAATTATCTCTCATAAAGAGTGATTAGGCTAACATCTTAACCACTGCACTGTGCTAGCTCTCCCAGATCCTTTCCGACTCTCTGGCCGCTATACCACACCGGCTTATCCCCAGCACATCTTCTGCCCCATGATTCAAAACTAAAGGTGATTGTATAAGGAATAGTCAAGGTGGCATTCAATTCTTAACCACTGCGAACAGTTTCAGAAAAGATCCATGACAACTTGCCATGCTGACTTATCGTAAGTCCCACTCAGTTGTTTCGATTGTTGTGATCCAATCACATGCTAATGAAGTACGACCCCCTTGGGTCCCCATTGTGTTGTCCACTCTGTCTATGGTTCTGGGGCCTACCATATAGGGTTGTTTTGCATTTTAGCTTAGCTTCTGTAGTTAAACATTAAAGGGGCACGAAATGCTTTTTGCAAGCAGAGAACAAACTACAACGGGAAAGACGGCTTGTTGCTATAGTACCAGCGCATGCTCAAAAGTAGAAAAGCAGTAACGCCCTAGACGCAGGAAAAGCTAGCCGACCACAAAGAGACAGAATTTCCTTGAAACAGAGGAGTTCACAAATAGGTCAATATATACACGTGATAACTTGCTAGAATGTTTTAACCAGCAATTCAACTCGTAACCAAGAAAAGTTTTTTTTAAGTTTGCCTATGCTGTTAAGGACAAGTATATAAAGCACCTGTCATTCTGCCCTCAGTGTGCATTCTGCCCAGTTTGTGAGATACCCTCTTGGTGTCTCGGTGGGTGCACCAGCACGCTTAATAAATAATCTGTTTCTTCTTATCAACGCCTGTCTGGTCTCCTCTGCTTCCTTCTTGCTACACTTATGATGTGTATATAAAAGAAATGCCACAATAAGATATGTGGTCTATCATAGCATTTATCATTCTAGAAGAAAATTTAAAAAATATATATTTCTCATTTTAAAAAAATAATAATTCATACTTGCACTTCCGGTGAACTTGCCACTCGGACTTCACTCTGGTCTGGCGCCCGCTTGCAAAAGCCATTTAAATCACATGGATGGAGGATCATGGGAGGGCCATTTCAGTGATCCCTCTCGCTCCGCCCCTCTACTTTCCATCACGAACCCCACAAATCTCCCAAATGCCAGAGCATCACTCGGAAGTTGCCGCCATCTCTCCTTATATATAATTGAGTAGTGGGTGCCAAAATTCTAAATTCTAAAATGCCCGCCTTTAGTGTAAGGCCGGAAAAACTGCCACTCAGACACTGGCTGGGTTGACTGGCTGCTTTGTGCAGTCCCGCCCAGCGTTCCAAGGTCATTTGCATATGGAAGCTGATTGGACCTCACTCCATTACACACCTCAAACTCACCCCCCCCCGCAAGGCAGTTGGAATTTTCAGTTGCATAATAGGGGAGAGGAGAATGATGTCAGCTGCTCCCTAGGCATAGGCTGTGGGGGGGGGGGTTATAAAACCTGACAGGCAGGTTGGCTGATGGTTGCCAGGAAAGGACATAGGGTTGCCAACTCCAGATTGGAAACTTCCAGGATATTTTAGGGATGAAGCCTGCTGAGGGTGGGGTCTGAGGAGGAGGAGGAAGAGGGGGACCTCAGACAGATACAATGCCATACTGCCCACACTCCAGACAAGCTGTTGCCAGTCTCCAGGTGACAGCTGGAGAGATCTTAAAGCTTTGGTGCTAATTCAAAGTGTTGCAATTTATCAACAGAGTAGTGTTTTGGAAAATCTTGAGGAATTGTTTGGTGCATTTACGATGGGGCTCCTGGGGAACTATTGCTGCCAATCTTGGCCCAGCAGCCATCAAACCATTCTCTTCAACCCCCTGCTGTGCAGCTGACTTCCCCCTAGGGTTGCCAATCTCCAGGTGGGACCTGGAGATCTCCCACTGCTACAATTGATCTCCAGATGACAGAGATCAGTTCCCCTAGAGAAAATGACTGCTTTAGGAGGGTAGACCCTATGACATTATACCTGCTGAGTCCTTCCGCCCCCCCCCCGCCCAATGCTGCCCTCTACAGAATCCACCCCCCAAACCTCCAGGTATTTCCCTCCTTAGAGCTGGCAACCCTACATTCCCCTCAGTGCCTGTTGGGAGTGGGTGGGGGGGGAGGGGAAGGGAGTGGGCTACCGGAGGCTTCTGCCTCCTGTCTCCGGTCCTGGAGTGGGGGGGGTGGAAACGGAACGGGCGGCCGGAGATTTGCACCTCCAGTCGCCGGCCCTGGAGTGAGTGGGGTTGGGGGGGGGGAAACGGACCCTGCGGCTGGATGTCGGCCCTGGAGTGGGTGGGGGTGGGAGGGAAAACTGTGTGCCGTGCTCCCCAACATGTAGGGTTGCCAAGTTGAAATTTTTGTTTACCAGGGGACTCCCGCGCCATGGGAAAACCATAGAGTTTTCCCCTGGATGACAGTTGCCCCGCCTCCAGCATGCCCGGCATTGTCACATCACTTCCAGGTGACGCGCACGTCGTGGTGGGGTTCCCCCTGGGGCCCAATCCACTGGCGGCGGGGAACGGGCCTCTGGGGCGGGAGTTTCCCCACCCCCGGGGGGACTTGGGTAGCCTACCAACATGCCAATCCAGCAGCAGCTGCCACTGCTGCAGACAGGAAAGGGGGAAATGGGGACAGCCTCTGAGCCTGGAGACATGGAGGAGAGGTTGTCAGAGCTGCAATGGCAGCCCAGAATGTCCAGGTTGATCTCAAGAGGCAGCAAGTCTGGGAACCCTTTTTGCAGTAGGGCCAGTGACACAGGTGGCCCCTGATGGAGCTCTGGGTGTTTGCCACTGTGGCATCAGTTCTTGGCACTGGGGCAGGGGGAATAGGTGCCAGGCCAGCCCCACTGCACAGCCCACATGGCCAACAGTGGTTGGGGGGTTGTTTGCACAGTCACCAATGGGCGCATGGCTAGGTGCTTTTCTGCACTGTGGTTTGAGTCTGTGCAGTGATGGGTAGGCATTGACTGGAAAGGGTGGAGGCCCGCAACAAGCTGGGCACAGGGCTTGATTCTGTTCTATCTTTCCCCAAATCAACATGCAGGACCAATGCTCATGAACACAACAGTCCATTTCTCCAGTCGTCAAGCTGACACACAGTGGCAGAACCCCTTTCAGAGTTACCTCACTCCAAACTTTGTTCCTCTGTCCACACCCTTGAAGTTACTGCACTCTGGGCCAGCAGACCCTTAGTCCTGGGTTGCTGCCCAACTCCACTGAACCATGGGTTTAAGTGTTCTCCCCAGTAATTGGCTCTGTCGTTCTTCTCCAAGTGTTTGTTCTAAAACCTTGGTCCTTCTTAACTCCAGTGGTATCCCTTCTCCTCTGACTACTGCTGCATGGATTAGCCATCCTCTTCTTGCTGTTGGTGTTCCTGGCCACACTTTCCCAAGAGGGCAGTGACCCACCTCTCTTCCAGTGTGACTCCCACCTGACTGACTATCCCCACCTTCTTGGGCCTGTGGCAGCTCCCTAGCCCAACCACATGCACCCTGTGGCTCTCAGGGCACAACGTGTATGGCAGCTGATGGTCACAAGCCTCCATGGGCACCTATGGGCTACTCCATGATTTTTGAAGATGTGACTGTCTGCTGGCTCCAGAAAGCATTCACAGGCTGGAGTGGCTTAGGGAGATGAATGACTCCTGCCATACCCCTGGGTGGCTATGGTGAAGCTCTGCTGGCATCTGGGAAAACATCTAGAAAAGGATATGTACGCAAAAATGCTAAACATAGAAAATGACTATGGTTTAGGAATAACTGTTCTCCTTGACATCTAATTTGCCACGTGTAAAGAATTTGCTTATATGTAGAAGCATTCAGTCCTAAAGACATATCCATGTGGTTAGCATATCTTTAGACACACTGATTCCTTCAAAAGTACCTGTACCCTTTTGAGCTTCTTCAGTAGTAGGAATTGGAGACAGCTGCAGTATTCATGGGGTGCTGGCCAGGCGATGAGTTCGGGTGCCACTCTTTATGTTTGCAGAGGTGATCTTGCGGAGCCCACCTGATGTATGAATGGAACCCAAGTGCTCAAAAAAGCTGTTTCTAAACTGAACTTACTGTGCATGACCACCATCCAATTGTCTGCTTGCTACCTACTGCGAATCTCTGAGTTCCATGCTGACCACCATCCAATTGTCTGCTTGCTACTACTGCGAATCTCTGAGTTCCATCTCACCTGTTCCGGTCTTTCCCCTTCTAATGCAAACTGTAAAACATTTTCTTGGGGATGGTGCCACTTTTATGTATTGTGTGGTAGACTAAATAAATGTTAAATAAGAACAGTAAATCTAATCACAGATGGGCATGACAGAATCACACAACTTAACACTGCTCTTGTATGTTTTGGGACCCCAGATATCCTGGCAGCCATTTATATCTTGCTCCCAGCTAGCAGTCTACTGTTCCTACTTCTTGGCTCACAGAAACATTGTTAATTCTGTCCAAGGCTGAGAAGTCCTTTGAGTCCCAAAACCTGACATTTATTATGTTTAAGCGTACTCAACATTAAATCCAAGAATATAAATTTTAGGAGATCTTTTAATATCTCCCTGTGCAACAAGATCTTTGCTTTTCTGGTGTCGGGGAAACATTTGATTTTGTCGGAATGGCATTCTCAAATACTTCATTTTTGACATTGAACCCAATGAATAATTTGTCCGACAATGCCCAACATAAACCTTGGGTAGCCCTGGGAAGTCCCAGAAAGCATTCAGGCTGTTTTTCATGATGCAAATAAGGGTACCTGAAGAACTGCCATTTTTGAACACTTATTTCTGTGCCTGGCATGTTCATAATGCAAGATGCTCAGTAGCAACATTTTACATGAGCTGATGACAAGCTTCGTGATAAAAAGTCTCAAAATTCTCTTGAGCATTGCAAAAGACATAGGAGCAGGGGTCATTTCGTAGAAAAATAGCTAGGGGAACTCATTAGCATAACTCATTAGCATATGCCACACCCCCTGACATCAGGTGCCCAGCGGTGGACCTGCAAGGGCAGCGGGAGTGTGAGGAAGCCCCGCCAAGGCCCTCCCTAGCCCCAGGCAGGCAGGGGTGGGGAGAGGCGAAGAGGAAGCAACTTACCCTCCCTCTTCTCCTGCCTCCTCCTGGCTGAATGAGGGCTGGAAGCGGGGCGGCCGGAAGCAGGGGGCGGGGCTTCATCATGTGCCCCGCCCCCCTGCACTTCACCCGGGGGAACTGCGTTCCCCCGCGTTCCCCCCCGAAATGACCTCTGCATAGGAGTGTTTTAAAAAGACAAAGGAAAAAAAATCTTATTAGAAGAGGAGCAAGGTGTGTGTGTGTTTTTTAAGTCCATGATTGAGAGTATCCCCCCATATCACTGCACTTTTTTAAAAAAGCATTTTAGTGCTGTATGAAATGCAAATAATCAATATCCTGATTATTGCTTCAATAAGACAGAGTTGGAAAGGATTTCCAGTTTTTGAACACAAAGTAACCCAAAAACACACACTCCACAAAAGCTTATGCCACAATAGAAGAATTAGTCTAAGGGGCCTTAAAGTCTAGTCAAGTTGCTGAGTTGGTATAAGCGTAAATCAATGCCCCACAATAAGGTGCCTGTACAGATGACCTTTGTGTCTTCAGGGAATATCTATATGGAAAGAGCTGCCCCCATCACAGGAGGATGCTCAGCTTAGAACCTCCTTCTGTAGAACTTCTCACCATTTTGTGATTGGGAGCTGTTATGTATCTGATCTCTCTCAAAGAAGTCTTCACCAGAAGGCCTCAATAACATTTTCTTTTAAATGTAATGTCAATCTTTGTACTTTTTTAAAAAATCTTTCATATTGTGATGGCCATTGGCTACATGCAATAAACTTTGAACTGAACAGTAACATAATAACTTCTTTTATTCAGCCATTTTAAACATAACCTCATAAGAAAGTGAGTATTCTATCGCCCCCTATGGTCTACCAGCAAAATGCACCTATAATATACCTTGTATCTCACAGAAGCCTTTTGTTATGGCACTCACTACCAATGCTCCCTCTAAGCTGCGGCGTCTTGTGTGCAAAAATTCTACTTTGTGAGCTACTAGCATTAAAGTTGTGAGTGAGCAATTTTGACACTGCATAAATTAGTTTTCTCTGGAGCCATCCTTCCTGAGCTAAGACAAAAATGTGTGAGCCAAAAGCTAAAAAACTGTGAGCTCGCTCACACTAGCTCAGCTTAGAGGGAACACTGCTCACTACCTGTTCTTAGAATTCCCAAACTGTCTTTAGGCCTAACAAGGTTACTCTGGCATAAAGATTTCTGAAAGTACTGGAAGGGGGCATGGAAACTTTATGTTGCCTTGTGGCAACAGCGCACACAAGTCGAGACCTCTGAATTTAACAAGGACTTTAAAGAAGAAAGTTCAGTGTAAACAAGAAAACAATAAAATATTTATTTTATTTCTACTTATTTCATCACTCTTCCAAGTTTCTTTCGATGATGAAGAAGAAGCCAGCTTCTCTGGAAAGTCATGCACACTTTGCTCACAGGCTGTGCTATGAAACTGCTGCAGATTACCATAAAGCACTGCATTTTTCATCAGTGTCCAACACACCACTAATTTTGGAAAGCCGGGGGGAAATGAGGAGGGAACTGTTTCATGGCGAATGGCAAGTAGGAGCAGCTGTTTGTTTTGGGGTTGTTGTTTTTTTGTAATGCTGTTAATCCGAGCAAACTAAAGATTGTTGTTTCATTAGTAGGATATGCAGGATTTGTTTAAATAATACAATTAGGGGGGGAGTTGTTTGCTTTTTGCTTTTGTGAGATGTGGTGTTTATAGAGGTGATGAATTCTAGAAACTAAAAAAAAACCCAAGACAATGCCTTCCAGTTCCAACTCTAGTCTTAGGTCTTGGCAGTTCTGCACTGGCTGGTAGCCAGATAATAGCATAAAAGCTTCTAGTGGAGATTAATGAAAATATCAAATACACCAGGCAAATGTCCTAACTATTTAGTATTTTTTTTTTAGAATTAAAGGAACCCAGCGGATCCTTATGACTTGCGTGCAATACAACTGATTTAAATTAAGTGGGGAGAGAAGTTCACTTTCCCTCAGATTTCTGTCACGCAGAGCTGCAGACCTGAGCTTTATATCAAAAGCACCATATGTTGTATAAAGGAGTATTTCACTGTACATGGAGACAATATGATGCTCGCTCTTGTCTGTGTTTGTTCTCTCAAATTATTTCATAAAAGACTTTTTATGGGCAAAAAATGCTATTATTTCTCATTATGTTCTCTGGGGTTTGCCAGAATCAGTGACTGGTATAGGAATGCTAAGAAACCTCTTTTAAACCCTCGCTTTTAAAAATAAACCTTAGTCTCATTGATATTTGCATTTTAATTTCACAAAAATGCTGACATAAGAGGCTCAGTTACAAAAGTAATTTCAGCTTCCGAGTGGATGGTACATGGGCTTGGGTAACCGAAAGATGGACCAGACAGAAGGAAATGTATCCGCCCCCCACACACAAGGATGATATTTAGAAGGAAATCTTTGTAGCATCACAACTGTGAGAAGGGCTAGCCAATAATATTTTGATTTGCGTTGGGCCCTTGGATTATGAATTACGTTACAATAGGTTCCTCCTTGAAGATCTTCTGGCACTTCAGGCACACACCACAATGACATCACCAGAAGTGATGTCATCATGTTTCCAACGTTGGGGGGTGACACTCTAGGTTTTGGGCAAACATCTATGGGGGCATAGCAGCCCTGCTTTACAAACATGATAGAGTTAGATCTGCAGAACTTGGAGTTGATTCACATATTACGGAGAACACAGATTGGGTCTGGGGTCTACTGTCAGATGTGATTTGTGGGTTGTCCCCATTATCCATGCATATTAGATGGGGATCACAGCATGCATGGAGAAGTGGCTTCAGTTCAGCCTTCTCCATACCAGTGCTGTTTCCCTGACCACTGGTGGGCAGTGTTCCCTCTAAGCTGAGTTAGTGTGAGCTAGCTCACCGTTTTTTAGCCTCTGGCTCACACATTCTTGTCTTCGCTCAGGAAGGAGGGCTCCAGAGCAAACTGATTTATGCAGTAGCCAAACCGCTCGCTCACAACTTTAATGCCAGTAGCTCACCAAGTAGAATTTTTGCTCACAGGACTCCACAGCTTAGAGGGAACATTGCTGGTGGGTCTTGTTTGCCCTGTTTTGGAAACCTACCTGTGTAATTAACGGTGATCTGAGCAGCTTTTTGTGTCGCTTATTTTTCTTCTTTTCTTTTTTGGTCTTCCTTTTTCTTGCCTTCTAAACAGTGACCCGGCGGCAAAATAACAATTGGTTGTTTGTACAGCTTAGCTACTTTCTCATTAGCATTTAAGTCCCAAACAAATGGGAGTTCAAAAGGAAGGTTAAAAAAGGGGGGCTGCTGGTTAACTGGTAAATTGTTAGCAATTAGCATAATTAAAATGAATTGGAGAAACAAAGCATTTCCTGGCTTTCTTTCGGAGGCTGCCAATTGTCACTCAAGCCACCAGGAAACGGTGTTGTTTTGCTTGTGCAAAGCAGTGGAGAGGAGAAAAACAACCCAGGACAGCAATGCGAACAACAAAAGAATCTCTTGTTTCTTGCTGCACTTTCATCATTATTTCCAGCCGAGGTTAGGGCCCTTCTGATCTGCTACTCGCTTACTCTTGTAAACGCAACAATCTCTTATTCATCAGCTCCCATAGAGGCAAAATGATGTTCTGCTCATTTAAATGGGGCCAAACAGCTTTCACTGTGTTGACTTTTGTACTTCACCAGCCTGAGCTGTTTTCAGCCTTTTCCCCCCACCCCAAAATAGAAACTTTCACTTCAGTACAGGTAGCTGTCATCTGCTGAAACAGACCATTCGTCTATCCAGGTCAGCAATGTCTACTCAGACTGAAAGTGGCTCTCTGCGACCTCAGGTAGGCATCTGTCACATCACCTGCTGTCTGGTCCTTTTAGATGCAGATACTGGTCTTCCCACCCCAGCCATTTCCCCACACCAAAGCGCTGGGGGGGGGGAGTTATTTCTTCTTTTCTGTTGTTCCGTGCAGAGTATTCTGTGCTCCTTATAGAGCTTCAAGTGGAGTATTCTGAGGAGCAGTAAAAAAAGAAGAAATAACTCCCCCTATATCGCTGCTTTCTCTCAGGTAAATGGCTTTTCCTGTGGTGGTGTTCCTAGTCCATTTGAGCTCCCCTTTATCTTTTAAAAGCCATTCCCCGCAGCAGCTGTGTGGCCCAAGATGGGTCCAGGGAACCTAGACTCAACTCTTTAAAAACCTGAACATGTACTTTGGCCCTCAGATTGATGTAAATGGCTTTCACTTTCCTTGTTTTATTCTCACAATCATGTGAGGTAAGTTAGACCAGCCAGTGTGTGGCTGGCCCGAGGTCATCTTGTAAACGTAAGCCCTCGTCCCTTAAATTCATCCATTCTTTTGTATAAGCCTTCCTGGAGATTTAGGTCCTTTACACACTTGGATCTCATCCCTGTTTTTATCAGAGTTCAACTCGCGACACAATACCTTGCACTTATCCCTGGTTATAACAGCATCTGTTTATCCTGGGACAAGCGTGGGGTGAAACTGGGGTACCCTCAATGCAATGTGGAAACAAATTTTTTTGTTATTGTTTAGTCGCACAGTCGAGTCCGACTCTTTGCGACCCCATGAACCAGATCATGCCAGGCCTTTCTGTCTTCCGCTGTCCTCTGAAGTTGGCTCAATTCCATGTTCGTTGCATCTATGACACTGTCTACCCATCTCATCCTTTGCCGTCCCTGTCTTCTTTGACCTTCAATCTTTCCCAGCATCAGGGTCTGGGAAAACAAAAAACGAAAAAAAACAAAACAAAAACAAAAAATACCCCGAGATAATTACAGGGGTGAACTCGAGTGTAGTGTAGAATGTATGTTCGGGGACAGGGTTGGACCAGGATTTAAGGTCTAGTGCAGAAAGGACTTTAGTAGAACCATCCCTTAAGTTTACCTACTATTATTCTTATTTACTCATTTAGGGTGTTTATGTATACCCCCACCATTCTCTCAATACAGCCAGGACACAAGGCAAGTAACAGCAACAAATACAATAAAAACAGAGAAGCCAGAGCCTACATCTGTAGCCTTCAAGCTGCCTCATAAATTCTCTTTAATGGCTTCACTGAACAGAGGGGCAGCAATAGAAAAGGTCAACTCCTAAGCCATAGCAGATCATACTTTTTTGAGAGAGAGAGCTAGTACACTCTCAGTGCAATCCTTTCAAACAGAGTTAAAGGTAAAGGTTCCCTTGCTCGAAAGCCAGTCGAATCCGACTATGGCCCAGGCTTGTCTGATTTCATCAGATCTTGGAAGTTAGGCTGGTTCAGCTCTGGTTAGAACTTGCATGGGAGACCATCATGGAAGTTTAGGGTTACTTTGCAGAGGCAGGCAGTGGCAAACCAGCTTAGTTCTTCTGTTGCCTTTAAAACCCTACGTGGTTACCATAGGTCAGCTCTGACTTGATGGCACTTTCCACCACAACCAAGTCCAATTCCATTGAAGGCAATAGGCTTAGAAGTCTGTAACTCTGCTTAGGGCAGTGCTACCTGTTGTGAGGAGTACAATGACCATACTAGTTCATATTGGGATAGACTAACAGTACAATGCTTAACTGAAGCCAGGGCTATTTTTGGGCAGGAACGCACAGGAACGGAGTTCCGGCTGGCTCCCAAGTTGGCCATGCCCAGCAGGAACTCATTAGCATAATAGGCCACACCCAACAGCAGAAACTCATTAGGATTGGCTACATTAGGGGTGTGTGGCCTAACATGCAAAGGAGTTCCTGCTACAAAAAAGCCCTGGGTTTTGACAACAAGCATGGTAAGCAGAATAAGAAGCAAAAGGTGGGTGTGGCTGGATAACCACACTTCTGGTAACATGGGGGTGTGGCCTAATGTGCTAATGAGCTGTGCTGTCAGGGGTGTGGCCCAATATGCTAATGAGTTCCTGCTGTTGGGTGTGGCCTATTACGCTAATGAGTTCTTGCTGGGCTTTTTCTACAAAGAGAGCCCTGACTGAAGCACTTGTGAAAGTTTCAGTCTTCATTGACTCTTTGCCGTTAGAGATGCTGGCTTTATAAAGCTGAGGTAATGGAGTCCAATAGTACCAGAAATGATGTCCATTTCTGTTGCCTATTTATGCCTTAATATAATACCTGGATCATCTCCAGAGAGAGAAGTCTTAATTTCTGGAATTTGTGTCCGATGTCTGTGAAAGTTTGGAGGTTTCAACCATCAGTTAAACCATCCACCCCAAAGTACTGCCATTGCTTCTAAATAAGGTACCTCAAATCTCAAATAATTAAACAATTGTTAAGTTCCTCCAGAAAATTTGATGAGTACACACTTTTATCTCCAGAAGGCATGAGTCTCTGGCCTTTTATAAAAGATGGCCATGGAGCGACTTCTTGTGATTTTTTTAAAGTTTTTTTTTTATTTGACAATTTGTATTTAGTACAACCAACAAATACACAAGAATGAAATAGATTACAAAAATAACATAACAAACAACAAAGACAATTAGAGTAGAAAGTAAATAAGCAGTACCAAACCTCAGATCTTGCAACTTATAAACATCCTTAATATGCCATTTCAGTTAAGTACTTCGATTTTTGGGGGACCACTCCCATCTGAATCAAGTTCTTCTGAATTTTGACCCCATTTGTAGTAAATGATAGATTGGAGTCCAAGGCCTCTTAGCAAATTCACAACTCAGTGGTATCAGATCTAGCACATCTCAGTGGTATCAAATCTAGTATTAAGTGAACTCCACTTAATACAAAATAGCATTTTGATTTGTGCATGGTCATTGTACTCACTATACCCTTTGAAGAAGGATTGTCTTCGAAATGGTCTTAATATTACTTATGATACTGCCAGAGTATACTGGACCTGCAAGTTCCTTTCCAACTCTAACATTCTATTATTCTATGGACAGTATTTTATCTGTGAACTGTTATTGCCCCAGGAGGGCTTGTGCTTGGGGACTATTTTGGATTGTATTACTTTAAGAATCATCAGGCTGTGGTTTTTGTGACTCTATGATGTGCATTATATTCTTTTGATGTGCTGTTTGTGTTTACATATTCAATATATTTAACATATCCGTATGAGTATTGTTACTTGTCTTAAAAAACTTTTTGGGAGAGTTTCCACCTTTTCATTTCTAGATTTCCACTCTCCCATACTGGTTAGTTTTGCGTTTGAGGATCTGAGCAAGAATTGGAATAGAACTAGACATTTAGTAGCAATCAGTGTGAGGCTGGGGATCCAATTCATTTCCAAATAGTTCCAGGGTGGTGAGAAGAGGATACAAATTGTAATGGATGAACAGTAGGTGGGGTTAGGTTTCTCACATGGCAGCCTGAGGGGTAGACTTTGAGTCTTCAAATCAAGCAGAAGGTGGCTGCAGACACAGAGGGAAAGTTGTGTGAAGGGGGAAATTGAGCAATCCTTGCCTGTTGCTTTCTCGCATAGAAAAAACATGTTCTCCCAGGATCCCTTGTGGTTCTTTGATAAAGACTTAGCACCTGTCCTGTCTTTATCCTGAATTTCTAGTTCTGCTCTTTACATGGTGTGCTCTTCTGTTTACTGGCACCTTGAAATCCTTCTCCTGTTGGTTTGTCTTCTGCTTGTTTTATGTAGTTTGGTTCCTTGTTCCTCCTCTTCGCCCCCCTCCCCAATATACACAAAGATTCCAGTTGGATCCTTACAGTATATCAGTTTCTGATATGATGATGGTGAAGAAGAAGGAGGAGGAGGAGGAGGAGGAGGAGGAGATTGGATTTATGCCTTGCCGTTCACTTGTAGTCTCAGAGCGGCTTACAAACTCCTTTCCCTTCCCCTCCCCACAACAGACACTCTGTGAGGTAGGTGGGGCTGAAAGAGCTCTGACAGAAACTGCTCTTTTTCAAGAACAGCTCCGACAGGACTATGGCTTGCCCAGCAGCTACAAGTGGAGACGTGGGGAATCAAACCCAGTTCTCCCGGATTAGAGTCCATGCACTTAACCACTACACCAAACTGACTCTCAGAGCTGCACTTTTGTGGGCATTACTTTAAAGTGAACCCCTCAACCTGTTATCTCACCGAGTGAAGGACCATTCAGAATCATAAGCCCCTCCTGAAAATGGCAGATAAAATTCATCTGCAGGTGAATTCATGTCCAAAATGAGCATGAGAATCTGATTGCAAACGCTGACCAAACCCCCCCAGATGTTTCTTCAAATTGTACTCAGTCTGTTTCTCCAGTATGAAACCACAAGCGGCTTTAACGTGGGTCTCTTCCTGCCCAGCTGGTATGGGAGAAAGGAAGAAGTACACTACCTGAAGGAGAAGCAGCTGCTCCAAGCTGAACACAGACTGTTTCAGTGTCATGTTCCTTCCCGAGAGCTGTCCATTTTCTGGGCCAGCATTTGTTGGGGATGCACAGAAACAGTAACAGAAGGGCAGAGACTTTGAGACGGGATCATCTTTTCATCCAGACACACACACTAGTCTTGACTCTTTCTTGCTACTATATACTAACGCAGGGTGGAGGTAAGAAACAAAGCATCATATTTGTACCGAGCAAAAATATACTGGTTGTATTGATATGTGATCTTAAATTATGGTTAAGCGATGCATCAGGCCCCTAGGCACTTCCTCAGTTCAAAATACATCCCTCTTTCCAAACTGGTAGGAATGTATGCATATATCTGTTATATATGTGAACGACATATTTTATCTCAGAATACAGCAGGTCCCATATGCAACTGACAATGCCAACTGTCTTGTGGAGGGGGGGAGGGAGTTTGAGGTGTGGAATGGAGTGAAGTCCAATCAGCTTCCATATGCAAATGACCTTGAAATGCTGGCCCAATCAGAGAAGAGTGGGCTGAAGCGGCCCAGCCGTAGAAGCCCCATCCCTGTCCTCAGTCTGCAGATGGTTCTCTCCTGTCAGAGGCCCAGAGCAGACTGAGCTGAACATTCTGGTCGGGGCTGACGTGGGCGGGACTACACAAAGCAGCCAGGCAACCCAGCCAGCGTCTTCTGACTGACAGTTCAAGCCTCCAAACACTGTTGGTGTGAACTGGAACATTGGGCCCCACTACGGCTTTATATATAAGGGAGAGATAAGGGAGAGATGTCTACAGTCACATAGTAGCTGGTTATATTGAATCTGCTGTTCTGTTTTACCTACTTTTTTAACTTACTTTTTATTATGCTTCATCATGAACCCAGCTTTGTATTAATCTTACTGAGTGATATGATTGACAGCAAATACCTTACATTACCATGCGGGGGGGGGGGGTTTCACCCATTTTCACAGTTGCTGTTCTCGATTCTTCTGATTCTTTTGCCCAAATATTTCTACTCAATGTCATTGCTAAGGCCAGGGTGGGGGGAAGGAGGGTCATAGTTTTGTTTTGGGCACAGAGAACCCATGGCAAACTTTGAGGTTTTTCTTTTTGATCAACAAAAGCAAGCTCACAAAATTCGATAACATCCATACAATCTAGCTGTTGACCAGGGTTACCACAAATGCTTTTATGAATCCAGAGACAAAAGAGTTGCCAACACTAGAAGGAAATACAACTAACTCTGCTGTCAAAAGTTATTTCGTTCTTGAAGAATTCAAAGTGTTTTGAGCTCTGAAGCTTCTCCTTGAGGGTATCTTCTTTCATGGAAGAGTATATTTTCTTTCTCTTCATTTATCTGATAGCATTTAAAAAACAGCTTTTGACAGCACTTTTGGTTACAGGACCCTTGGTTCACTTTCTGTCTCTTCCACCATAAGAAACCAATGTTGTCCCTGGCTTTGAATACCTTCTTTAGCTAGCGTGAGATTTGGAAATACAGAAAGTAAGCCTGTCCTCACTTCACTGAATGGGGTGATCTTTGTCTGGGTGCTAACGGACAGTCCATTTGTTAATTCTCCTATCATTCAATGTCTTTCTGTTGCTACAACCAGGGCTGTACTAATGTTATCTTTGGTCATTTCCACTTTGTTTTTTATGTGCCAGTTAGCTTCCAGCAGATCAATACTAGCTTTTAAACTTTCTGGATCATAAAGATACTCTCTGTTGTAACTTGGATACCCTGCTGATAGCAAATATTTGGCTGCTTTTGTTACTTAACAGATGCCTGGCTGGTTAAATACTCCCAACAGTGGGACAGACAAATATTCCCAATAATTGAACAGACTGTGGCTTCAAATACCTTGAGAATTAGCATGGTGGGTTTTCATTCTGCTTCTCTTCATTCCCTTAGCTTTTGAACAGATGTCCAATATAACTTATTTTCTTTAAGGTTTCTTGTGTCTGAGCCTAAAGAATTCTTCCGCTGCAGCAGTCCTCTCATTGTTCTCTAAAATTCTTCTTAAAATCCTGTAGTCTTTGGTGAAGAAAGGCTGCCATTTAAAAACCCTGCTTCTTTGTGAGTAAACCTCCAGAGAAATGAAATCAAAGGGAGTTTACTGTAATAAAACCTGGGTGGTGTTTCACAGGAACTAGGTGATTGTATAATGGCCACCTATTGCAACCATACCCAGCTGTTTGATGGCTCCTCCTCAGTATTTTGCCTGAAAGTTCAAGAGTGGAACTCACAGATGAAAAGTCTCATGTTCCAAAACACTGGCCAGGTATTTGCAGCAGACCACAGAGGGAACACCTGGTTTTTACTTACATCCAAAGGGGTGCTATAAACCCACTGATGGTAGGTGGATATTTTCCAAAATGGAGCTCCCTCTTTCAGCAATTGTGCTTATTACTTGATGAAAGGAAACAAAACTATTCTGATAGAGGCCAGGGAAGCAGAAACATCTCTGCACTGTTGAGGCAACTGGGCCAACATGTTTTTGCTTTGGGGCATGCAAGGCTTTTTTTTTGTAGAAAAAGCCCAACAGGAACTCATTAACATGATAGGCCACACCCAACAGCAGAAACTCATTAGCATACTAGCTCACACCCCTGACAGCACCTCATTAGCATATTAGGCCACATCCCCATTTTACCAGAAGTGTGGTCATCCAGCCACACGTGTGCAAGATCACAGCTTATTTTACATGCTCAGCAAAAAACTTTTAATAATGGAAGAAAAGCCACAATCTCATGCAAGTTTCTCAATCATTTGCAATCACTCCAGCAAGTGGTACATATTCTGTATGCGTGGCTTATTATTCTAATGAGTTCCTGCTGGGCTTTTTCTACAAAAAAAGCCCTGAGCACAGGTAACCCTCTGGGATGAGCAACCACGGCTCCGAAATCGAGATGCCTTCATGAAAGAAAAGACACCTGACAACCCTTCTCAAAGGGAAAGGAGAGAGCACTTCTGTGCCCGAGGCTTGATATCAAAGTTCATAAGTCTGCAAGGTGCCACGGCTCTGGGCATCTGTTTTCTTGACTCCCCTACGCTTACTTTCCGAGCCTCCTTACCTCACGGCCACTTAACTGATGCGAACATGGACTCAAAGTTGGGAGAGATTCCAAAATCAAATGCCAGGAGCGTCAGGCAGGCACTTACACCCAACGGCGGGAGGGAGAAGCAACTGGTTGCCCGTGGGGGTCAGGGGAGGGAGACTTTGAAAGCAGAGACCAGGCAAAAGAATTCCAGAAACTAGTGCCGGTGTTGAGACCCTCGCCAGCACAGGATGCGCCTGCACAGTCCATGAGGGCTGAGGGAACAATGCTCTAAGAGGAAGGTGCTAGCGGCTGAGAGGGACGGCAGGGAAGGAGGGAGGGGCACTAGCGGGGAGCTGGAGCTGGCGATGGCTACAGCTGGTGACACCAGCTCTCCCAGGCTGCTGGGCAAAGGGAGCACTCATGCAGTGAGGAAGTGCCAGGTGACTGCAGCAGCAGTTCCTCACGCCAGCTCGACGGGCTCTGTGGGGACTTGGGCACTGGCTGCCTCCACCAGGCCAGCTCCTCAGAAAGTTGCCCCAGGTTCTTCGGGGTAGCTGCTCCTGCTGCTTTGGTCCTTCAGAGGAGAAAGAGCAGCTGTGCAGCCCAACACTGCGGATTGGCAGGGGTGGGAGGTAACAGAGAGTGGGGTGTCCCTGAGCGTGCGAGTGCAGCCAGTAGCCGGTCAAGTGCCAGAGTCGAAGTGGCGGAGGGACGTTTTCAGTTACGACAGTGACAGTCAATTCTGTGCCTTCTGACGTCTGTGCCCTAGGGGGCGTGGCCAACTAGGAAGCCAGGCGGAACTCCATTCCGGTGCATTCCTGTCCAAAAATAGCCCTGAGGGTATATATCCAAATGTGCATCACTTTGAAAGTGTGACAAGAGGACACTGCCTGTGACGCACCTTGTTCTCACTCATACAGAGTGCCTACCACCCTCCACAACCTTTCTCTCACAGATTCAGGCTGACAGGTGGGTCAGGCTGTCACATGTCTACCCCTATATATACAGCCAAGATCATAGCTTGTGGGGGAAGGGGCTCTTACTGTGTTCTGTTGTCTTCCGGAGTTTGCTCGATTTCATGTTCGTTGCATCGGCATCAGGTTTACTTCTGTCATTTCTTTGCTGTTCCCTTACTCTTTGACCAATTTTACACAAGAGCTGCACCGTGGTCGCACCTCCAAGCTTACAACATTTCTTTTGAAATGGGCTTTTGAACTGTTTCTCTATTCCAGGATTTGGGATCCTTTGTTACAAATGGACCCTTTTCACCCAGCTTTAAGCAGCTCTTCTCCAGTTTCATTCAACCAGACACTCTCTTAACTCCCTCACTCCTGTCTTCAACTCCCTTAACTGCTCTTTTCCCCACTGTCCTTCTCACTAACATTCTGTCAGCTCCCACTGGCTGCTGTTAGGGATGAGCAGAACCTAACCTGCCCATCACACTGACATTTGGATGCACACCACAATGCAGGATGTGTCTGCCCAACCAAAGTTGTTATCTTTTCCTCTGCTCAGCATGGCTGAGGGAATAATGGCTACCAACAAGTACAAAAATGTTTATGAAAAAGTGGATGGCAGACGTGTAGGGGTTGCAAGCACTTTGCGCCCCTGAAACCAGAAACTATACTTCACAAATATTTTGCATGGTATTTTGTATATACACACACACAAGCACACATACACACTGTTTTTTGTTCTTGTCAGATGAACTGTGCTTTTCAGCCCCATCTGGCCGCTGTCCATTTGGCCATGCTGCTGGGGGCTGCCTTTGCCTCCCTTGAAGGAGAAGGGATTGGGCACTGCTTAGCGGCATTCGGGTTTCTGGCAGGGGGTGAAGCCAGCCTTTTACAATGGCCGGCTCTGCTCCTGCCCTTTGCCAGTTGTTGCCTCAACTCAGCCCATCCTCCCACCCTGACTTCTGTGCAGGCTTTGGCTGATCGCCCGTTAGGGGGCCAGGTAGGAATTTTTGACCCCTGCCTGATTGATTTAGTGGGGGTGTTTTTTCACCTACCTCGTATTGTTGTTCAGCAGACTGTAGAACTGGCATAGGTGGTGCTGCTTAATTAGGTTGATCACTTTTTGGTTGGCTGGATTGTGTTGGTGTATTTTTTTTTGGTAAACAAATTTTTATTTTCATAGGAAATTCATCATTTGACATTAAAACATTTTCACTTTTTCCATTATTTGTCCCATTTCCCATTTCCCCCCCCCCCCCTTCTGTGGCTTCCCGCAATGCTTCTCCCCACTTTCCATTTTAAAAACCCCATTAATTAAATCATTTTTTGTATCTTAACTTACAATCTCAAGATAACCTCATTTTACTTAATATTGATCTAAACATATTAAATTTTGTTTCACATCCCAGTTCTTTTCCAGATAAATTTTAAAGTCATTCCATTCTCCAAAAAACTCATCATCTTCTTTGTTGTTCAATTTTTTTGTAATCTTATCCATTTGTGCCATGAACAGAACTTTTTGTATCCATTCTTCAACCTCTGGTACCTTTTCTGTCTTCCAAAATTGGGCATAGATCATTCTCGCTGTCACTATCAGGTACCAGAGTAAAGTCTTTTTGGTCGTATTAACTTCTTCCATTTTAAGTCCCAAAAGCAGAATTTCCGGTGCTTTTTTAAAAGAACATTTCAGTATTTTTTGCATTTCGTTGTGGACTTTTG
>NW_015167548.1:37487-71170 GCF_001447785.1 Gekko japonicus
CAGTACTGCTGTTCTGCTTTTATTTGTTCCTCTAGCTTGGAAGTTAACGTTTGTCCTCGCTTCCTTGTTAGGTAAGCCAACATGGCATTCCTATGTTTCTCTGAGTTTTCATGAGTTTGGATAAGGTGGGGGGTTTGCCAGTCATCAAACCCTTCAGTAGCTAAAGCTGTGGAAGAAGGTACAGGTTTGGAAAGAGTTTACAAACAAAGCAATAAATCTGGCCTTTTGAAGGAGAATATACAAGCCACTCTTGGCTATATGTTTCCCCATTTGCTTTTGTTGAATAAAAAAAACACAATCATAGTGAAGAAAGAAGAAGTTCTTTGAACAGAAGATGAATCCTAGATTTGCAGATTTGGAGGAAAGGGGTCAGTCCCCCTATGGCATATCTGCAGCAAAAGTAGTGATGGGTGTAGAAGCTACGGAGCAGGAAGCACCATTGGGGAGGGGGGATCAGCAGCTTTTATCTGTATTCTATTCATGTAGAAGCTGTAATAGCTATACTGGTCCTGACTAACAGTGACCCTTCTAAAGTAAGTGAATGTTACATAAGAGACAATTGCTTTCATTGCTTTCCCTAGTCTTACAGAACTACCTGTCCATACAAATGAGAGTCAATGGCTTTGTAGAGCATGTTCTGTTTCATTTTTGTTTTCAGCATTTACATTCAGGAACAGGAATCTCTTATGTTCCATAGGTGGAACCAACTTTGCCTGAAAAGCTTATGGTATGGTTTCCTCTGGCAACCAGTTGCAATTTGTCTGCTAATAAGTGGTTTTCATCTTCTTTGTTCATGGTGTTAACCATCAGACAATACATAATCATTAAACAAACCTAAGTGTGTAAAAGATAAGCCAGCTATGCAGCTCCTCCCAAGTATAAAGTGAAAACAAACAACAGAGTATGTTAACAGCATATAACTATAAAGCAATAAAAACTTCTGCTATATAGGAATTGTACGTAAAACATGTTAAGGCTCCGGTCACACGGACAGGAAACTGCGGGGGGGAGAAGCGTGGCTGTTTGCCCCAGGGCAAACTAACGCATGGTTAAGCGATCAGAGTAGACCTCCTGTGGAGGTTCTGTGGAGGTACCGTGGAGGTTCCGTGGGTAGGGAGAGGTGCCAATCACAGGACACGCCTGTGTGCAACGAAGAAGCGTGTGGTGCGGCAAACTGGTTTTCTTTTTTTGTGTACATGATGAATGCGCATGTGCGCATCCACGGAGACTTGGGGGGAAAAAAACCCTTTTTCGCAAGGGGACATGGACGGGCGCCGGATGCCACCGGAAACGCGATCAGACGCCTGCCCTTGCCCCGCGTTTTCCGGAAACTAGTACCTCCGAGGTACTAGTTTTTTGCTGCGTGTTTTTGGCAGGAAGCCTTGGTTGTGCCACGGAAGCACTACACTTCCCAGATGTGCCGGTGAGATCGCACCCGGAAAATCCGCCTGTCTTCCATCTCTCTTGCGTGGCTAATGTTCCGTGTGACCGCAGCCTCTGTATTACTAATTTCCCCCTTAAATTTAGGGGCTGATGGAACAAAAATAGCTACTGCACATAGACATATTATCTTTGGTAGTAATGAAAATTAATCCATTGCCTACCAGCAATAAAATGGCAAACCTCTACTACCAATGCCAGAAGTTGTGGGAATGGGCAGCTCCTGAGGTCCAAGGGACTCATCCCCCTTATGGCCAATTTTGCACCTTCCCATGTACACTCATGGGTTCCCCTAGTGGACTAAACAGTGTGCCCTCAGAACCATGTCAGATTAAAAAACAGAGAATGTGGGAAGGCTGAAGCCCTGTCTCCATGTGTGTCAAACTATCCCAACTGAGCCAGTAAGAACTGAGGAGAGGCTGCAACTCAAGATGTAGGATGGGAATCCAGGAACAAAGCTGTGTCCTCTGTTGACCACAGACAGAGTACACTTTCTCCATGCAGGTCAGATCCTACACTGTGAATGTATGTTCCCAGGCTCCCTGTGATACTCTCTCACAGTCCTCTGCCCATCATGGATCCCCCCCAATACTTAAGGGGCCTTCCTAGGTTTAGCTGCACAAAGGCATGCCGAAAGCTGGAATTGGCTCCACAAATCTCTTACCACGTCACTGCCAAAGACTGGTGCAAGAACGTCCCATTTACATGTATGTCATATAATTGTAAGTATTTATTTAATGTAGCATTAAGAAATCATGTACAGCAGGTGAAAGATGTCCCATCTGCATGCTGGGGAAAGTTGCATCATCTAAATTTCTGTTTTTCTTACACAGCTGTCAAAACAATAGGAAAAGCTGGCATCCTTCTGCATATGGGAAAATATTGGAAGATTTGTTGAATATGGGAGAAAATAAAGCCAATTGTGGGCTCAGGGGACAGGGGCTAGAGAAGAACTTTTCATTGAGGTAAGACAAGTATGGTCTGGTCTAGACACTCAGTGGAATGATTTATGGATTGAGTTGACAGAACGTAAAGTATCGCTTCAGATTGCAGGTGACTTTTTTTTTACAGAGTTGCCTTTCATTTCTGTTACCTCATTTATACACTGACTTTCTCCCCAATGGGGGCCCAAAGAAGCTTACATCGTTCTCCTCTCTGTCATATTTTCCTCACAGTCCCCCTCTGAGAAGGTTAGCCTGAAAGTGTATGACTCACTCAAGGTCACCCAGCCAGCTTCCATGGCAGAAGGGGGATCTGAACCTGAGTCTCAGAGATCCTAGTCTAAGGCTCTAACCTAACTCACTTTCATTAATCATTCCCAGTATGTGGAAAATTAGCACAGGATGGGTAAGGTTAGACCAGAGCCTAACTACCTGAAGTGCTGATCTTTAATTTGTAGGACATTTTTGACGAGAGAACATCCAACATTAAACTGTCCTCCTGTAGTCTGAAGTAGTACAGACTCTTCTGTGCTTCCAGCGTTCTGCCACTGTATTCTGTTGCTTGCGCAGAACAATCCTGCAATACTGGTGTTGCAGTGACTAGCACTTACTTGAATCATCCATTTTACTCATTGTGTAAACCTGGCTTAAGCCTTGTGCATATTTACACACTACCAAATCCAGCTTTACATTTCCATGGTACTGCTAGGTTTCGGTTTCTCCACAATTTGGGGATGGGGGATACTGAGGCAATTAACTACATTTCACATTAAATAAATGCATCTCTTCAACAATTAGTGTGACCAAATTGTAAATAGAGCAGAAATGAATCAAATTTTTCCATCAGCCTGCACATTGTTGCCCCAGAAACATTGAACTCTGACATTTCTTTCCCTGTTCTAAAACATAGTGCAGATCTGTTTGCATATGGGCCAGATATATTTGTAGTGGAGCCCAACAGACTTCAATGGGCTTTCACAAGGAACAGATTTGGCCTATGGGGTTGGAACCTTAGCAATAAATCAGTCTTGCATTAAGGGAAATCAACATTTTTTAGTATGCTGCCCAACTGCAGTGTTGGATTCTGGGAATGTCAACTGAAAAATGAGTAATATTTTGTAAAGTTGCATGTGAACTATACAGAAAGAGGCTATCATTACAATTCAAAGTTTACAGATGGTGGTCCTTTTATTTTGGTGCTTTTAAGATAAGAAAAAAGTACACTGTTTTATAAAGTGTAAAACATATGTTAAAATACAGCATAATGATAACCCAAGAAAAATGGGGAACACCAAATGGAACAGGGCAACAAGAGTAACAGGGCAATTCTAAACAGACTTATACTGAAGTAAATGGGCTAAAAGGATGTAACTCTGTTTAGGACTGTAGTGTAAAATAGCTCTTAGGAAAGTACTATAGATTCACTCATGGAGTAGATGACATCCATTTTTATTTTGTTCAGGGTTTTTTCCCAAGCCAGAAAAGAACAGAAATGACTATGATTTCCAGAGCCAGTACTTATACTCTTTTAAATATATTTTAATATAGGGGGAAGGGCTGTTATTGTGTAGTGGGTTAGCCGCATGGATGAAGGACACAAGGCTGCATGGTATACCACACGCTTTATTGGTGCACAACAAGAACAACCCCTAATGGCCGGCTGGCCAACTATATACACTCTTGGGGACACACCCCTGGGTCCCGTTGGTGGGTTTGAATCTCCCGCCACGGTTCCATTGGTTCCCCCAGTGTAGGGACTAGGAGCCTAGTCCCTATTGTTCTCCCAGAGTCAAGCTCGAGGGTATTCACTGGACCCCTGGTGGTGGTCAGCGGACACAACATCCCTCCCCCCCCATAGTTCGGACCCAACCTAGGTCACGTAGTCCTTTAAATAAGACGGGGACCGCCGCTCTCTAGTGGACCGTCGGGGAGCAGGGACGGAGACCTCTGGGGTCCCTTCCGCTGTGTTTGGATGTGCGGATGGTGGAGGCCCCTCTGGCGCTGCAGTCCCCAGTGCCGGGGTCTCTTCGGCAGCCGCCGGCAGACTTGGGGCAAGGCTCGCATTCTCTTCCGGGGGACAGTCCTGTGCGGGGGTTTCCGGCGCCCCCATTTCTGGGTCTGCCCTGGGTTCCAGACTCTCTGTTCCCTGGTGTTCTAGGAGCATGCGCCGCCGGAGTTGATCAACGTGCCTCCGCAGTACCTGCCCACACTCTGTTGATATCTCGTACATGACGGTGCCTAGGGAACGGATGATGCGACCAGCTAGCCATTCTGGGCCCTTGCCAAAGATCCTGACAAAGACAGGGTCCTCTGGGAAGAACCCGCGAGGTGCTTCCCACTGTTCTACCGTGCTTTGTGGAGCCCAATCAGGGTGGAGGCGATCCAGTAGTGTTCTTGGCCTCTGGCCCATGAGGAGTTCTGCTGGGCAGTGGCTGCTGACAGGATTTGGCATGATGCGCTGTGCTAACAGAAACTGGGCGATGCGTCGTTCCCAGTCCCCCTCTGTCAAGCGGCTGAGTGCTTCTTTTGCCGTCTGGACCATCCGTTCCGCTTGGCCGTTGGTCACGGGGTGGAATGGTGCTGACCTGATGTGTTTGATCAGGTTGCTGCTGAGGAACTGCTGGAATTCCTCTGATGTGAACGCTGTCCCATTGTCCGATACGATGGTGTCTGGCAGGCCGTGAGTGGTAAAGATCTGCCGGAGGGCCCGGATGGTGGCCTTCATGGACGTTGTGGAGACGGGACTTACCTCCAGCCACTTGGTGTAGGAATCCACAGTAACCAGTAACAGCCGTCCCTGGAATGGTCCGGCGAAGTCTATGTGGAGCTGGGACCATGGGGTCTGTGTGGATTCCCAGGACTGAGACAGAGCGCCCGGCGGGCTGGGTCGCACTGCCTGGCAGGTTGGGCAACGTTTCACCCATGCCTCCACCTCAGCGTCGAGGCCCGGCCACCAGACGTAGCTCCTGGTGAGGCCTTTCATCCGTACGATGCCTGGGTGTGCTTCGTGAAGGGCCTGTAGAACCTTATGTCACAAAGCACTGGGGACCACTACCCTGTCACCCCACAGCAGGCAGCCTTTGTGCGCTGACAACTCGTCCCTGTGAGCCGTGAACGCCGAGAATTCTGGCCCCTCTCCCTTCGTAGGCCACCCCCTCACCACCCACCCCAGAACCTGGGATATGATGGGGTCCCGAGCTGAGCGGTGAGCAATGTCGGCAACCTGGATCGGGGCATCAGGGAGGCCCTCCACCTGGAGGACCCGGTGCACCAGGGCCGGGTCTCCCACGACATCTGGCAGGGGAAGGCGGCTAAGGGCGTCGGCGTGGCCCATCGCTTTTCCTGGACGGTGCTCTATCCGATAGTCATAGCCCGCCAGGAAAATGGTCCACCGCAAGACTCGCGGGGAGAGGACTTGCGGCGTCCTGCGATCGGGCACAAACAGACTGAGGAGCGGGCGGTGGTCCGTGGTGATGGTGAAGGGCCGGCCATAGACGAAGTCGTAGAACTTCTTGACCCCGGCCACAATTACGAGTCCCTCGTGATCTATTTGGGCGTAGTTCCTCTCAGCCACAGATAGAGTGCGACCGGGACCTCCCTGCCATTGGGAAGGCGGTGCGCCAGCACAGCCCCGACGCCATAGGGCGAGGCGTCGCAAGCCAAAACCACCGGCAGCGACTCATTGAAGTGGGCCAGGACCGAATTGGAAATTAAAAGTCCTTTGACGTTCCGAAATGCGGCGGCCTGCCGGGGCCCCCATACCCATGGGGCCTGCTTGTCCAACAGGCGATGGAGGGGACCTGCCACCGCTGCCTTGTGGGGAAGAAAGGCATGGTAAAAATTCAGGATTCCTAAGAAAGCCTGTAGTTCTACCTTGGACTTCGGTGGCGGTGCTTCCACGATTGCCTTCATTTTGTCGCGGGTTGGGTGGAGGCCGTCAGCGTCCACCGTGAACCCCCAAAAGTCCACAGACGGCACTCCCAGTCGGCACTTCTCCAGTTTGACTTTAAGTTCGGCTTCCTGGAAACGGTTGAGCACTGCGCGGAGGCGGTCTGTGAAGTCGGCCGGCGTGGCTGCGGCGATCATCAAATCATCAAAGAATGGGGTGATGCCGGGGATCCCTTTGAGAAGAGAGTCCATCAGTTGCTGGAATAGCCCCGGTGCCACGCTTACCCCGAATTGCAGCCTCTTTACACGGAATGCCCCCCGGTGTGTCACAATGGTTTGCGCCTCGGCAGTTGCCTCATCCACCGGCAACTGCTGGTATGCTTGGGCGAGATCCAGTTTACCGAAGATCTTTGCTCCTCCCAAGGTGGCCAGTACGTGGCTAACCACAGGAACCAGATATGCGTGGTCCTGTAGTGCCTTGTTCAACGTGCATTTATAGTCCGCGCAGATGCGGACTGTCCCATTAGATTTATTTACAACAACTATTGCGGTTCCAGGATGCCTTGAGTTATGAGGCGATCCAGTTCCGCGTCGATTTTAGGCTTGACCGACAACGGAACCATCCTGGCGCGCATTCTGATGGGGGCCGACTTCGGGTCAAGCCGCAAAGACACCGAGGGGCCTGTATACCGGCCCAGGGAGTCATAAAAAAATGCGGGAAACTCCTGGCAAATCCCTTTGAAGTCCTGGGTAGTACACATTTGGACTCCCTCGACAGCGATTCCCAGGGGCTCGAACCAGTCCAGCCCCAGTAAGCTGACCAGGTTGCCTTCAACCACGATTAAGTCCAGCCTCCTCTTGAATTCCTTGTATTTCACCTGGAAAGTCCCGACCCCCTTAATCAGTACCCGGTTCCACTGAAAGTCCGTGAGCGTCACCTGGGCTGGACGCAAGTGGGGTCCCCCCTTCGGGCATAAGCTTTTGAGGGGGGCCTCTGAGATTATTGAGGCTGCGGACCCCAAATCTATTTCCATAAGGCATGGGGACCCCTCGATGGTTACTGTGGCAAGAATTTTTGGGGTGGGTGATTTGCCGGGGAGTTGCAGTACCTTTTCTACGGTGTGCGTGAGGTGGTAGAGGTCCTCGACGCCGGCATCGTCCTCGAAGTGAGCTTCCGCTTTCTGACGCAGTGGCTGAGTCCAGCTCGTTGCTTTGGAGTGGCATGCCCTTGTGATGTGGCCCATGCGCCCACAGTTCCGGCAAGTGACGTTTCGGAACCGGCAGGTCTTTCGATCATGCTGGTCCCCGCAACTGGCACACACGGGAGCGCTGGGATGCTGGCGGGCGGAGCTCGCGTTCGCAGCTGGGGTGCGGAACGGGGCTTGAGTGCGATGCCGGGGCCCTACATAGGCTCGGTGGACGTCCTGCTCCTCTGGGTCCTCCTGCTCGACCTGCAGGGCCGTGGCTGGGGTGGTGTGCGACCGTTCCCATGCGATGGCGGTGGATAGGGCTATGGCGAGGGTGGCGGTCTCCTTTTCCATGATCCGCCATCTAAGCTTCTCCTCGCGCAGGTCCACGATAAAACGGTCACGGAGGGCCTCGTCCAAGTGTGCCCCGAAGTTGTAGTCGGCGGCGAGATGGCACAGCTCCGCGAGGAACTCGGCAGCCGTCTCTCAGCTGAGCTGGTTGCGGTTGTAGAACGCCACCCGGCAAGTTAGTTCCGACGGCTTCGGGGCGTAGTGGTTCTGCACTGCCTTGACGATCTGGTCAAAGGTGCAGCGTCGAGGTCTGTTGGAGACAGCAATCGTTCGGCCAGGGACACGGCAGCAGTGCCGCAGGAGGCCAGGAGGAATCCTCTCTTTTGTGCGTCGTCCGTGACCGCATAGAACGCTAAAGCGGACTTGATGCCACGTACCCAAGCACCCCAATCTTGCGGCCGGGTTGTGTCAAAGGGCGACAGCAGGCCGGGTCCTGAAACGGTTGCCATTGTGCGACTCGGGGCGGGTGGAGCAGGAACGACCGCTTCGGCTGTGTCGCTCATTGGTCAGTGCGGAGCGTGTTCTCTCGCTTCCCCGTTGACGGCCCGGCTAGCGGCTGGATCCCATCCTCGTTGCCATTATTGTGTAGTGGGTTAGCCGCATGGATGAAGGACACAAGGCTGCATGGTATACTACACGCTTTATTGGTACACAACAAGAACAACCCCTAACGGCTGGCTGGCCAACTATATACACTCTTGGGGACACACCCCTGGGTCCCGTTGGTGGGTTTGAATCTCCCGCCACAGTTCCATTGGTTCCCCCAGTGTAGGGACTAGGAGCCTAGTCCCTATTGTTCTCCCAGAGTCAAGCTCGAGGGTATTCGCTGGACCCCTGGTGGTGGTCAGCGGACACAACAGCTGTCATTCAGGGGTACAGCACCAACCTTCCTTGCACAACATCCCAGATTTATTTCTGGCTTTCTCAGACAGCTCTCAGGTCCTAGTTGTTGCTCCGCCTGGAGCCCTGGAGAGCCACTACCAGTCAGAATAGACAATACAGCACCAGACATTAGTACAAGACAGCTTTGTGCATTCAATATGTTGAAAGAGCAACAGCCTCTATCTCAGTGTTAATTCAGTTTATATTGTACTGGAGGTTTTCTAAATAGAATCATTTGGTCATTTTTCACTTAGGGATGTACCTAATTTTTTTTGTAAAGTTCATTTTATTTTTAACTTTTAAAAATAATATGTATGCATTACTATCTGTATTATTACCTTTGCTTTTAATAGGAAACACTCTTTTTGTTGATTTTTTTATATGTGCATGTGTGTGTGTGTGAGTACACCTGGATATCATGGCAACCTCTGGTGACTGACCCCTACTGAGGGCCTGGAGGATATTCAGAGAGGTGGTTGAATAAAGCCTGCCCTCACCTCCCGCCGCCGGTATTTCAAGGAGGTCTCCCATCCAAGTGTTTGGCCTCTATGGCAACTTGTGGCCACTGCATGAAACAGGATGCTGGACTAGATGGATCACTAATCTGATCTAGCAGGCTGTTCTTATTGTTACTCGGAGAGGCAGGGGGAAGCCACACTGAGGATGCTTTACTGTGCAAGTTCTATATTTTACCTTATATAAACTTTTATCTTATACCAACTTTGGATATTACAGCCTCAGTAGCTGTTGAACGAATACAGCCTTGGCAATTGTGTTGGCCTATTTTATTCGCTCAACTATTTTTATTTGTACAATACAGACTAAGGAGAAACCTCAGCCACCAATTAACTTTGAATACTTCCTGCCTTAAATGAAAACAAGATAACTCAGAAAAACTGCTAGAAACTATTTTCTGTGTTGCAAACAAGGCTTAAACATTATATCCTTTCCTGATGGCTGGAAATAGTTACAGATATGGGCAGAGGGAAAAGACTACGAGACATGGATGATAAAGAGGAACCAAATGGCCACCCAGCTTATAAACAAGCTAAAATGGAAGATTTCTTGGTATTAGATACCTCTACTGAATACAACTTACCTGTATCAAATTATTTCACCCCTCTGTCTAAAATCTCTGATAGTTCATTTAACCCAAGAAAGCATAGAAGAAATGGACGCGACAAACTCCTATGCAACCAATGAGGAAAGTTTTACCAAGGAGTCTAGAAAACATTCATAAGACAAAGTGCAGGAAGTACAAGAAGAGTTTATTTTCAGCACTAACACAAAGTTAGCAGAAATTGTGGAATTAATTGCCAAAACAGTAAACTATATCTTTAAAGCACTAAAGAATGTAGAAGCTAACCTTGAGAAGATCCTTCTACATTTAGAAGCGGCGGCAGCTGAAGTTAATGAGAGACAGCTGAGCCACAGAACTGTATGTAATACCCATACAAAGAAAAGCACACCGGAGCCAGCAGCTCTCATAGAAAAGAACTTTTCCTCTAAAACTTTGATATTACAAAAACACAAATATGTTTAACAGTTTGCCCATTTAGAGGTCAACTCCCAATCTGGAATACAAAACATAAGGCCATGGTTTACCTCAGCTCTCTGCTCAAGAGAAGTACCACTCATAACGACTTAATGAATTTAGGCTCCGGTCACACAGGCTGGAAAATGCGAGGGGGGGGGAGCGTGGCTGTTTGCCCCGGAGCAAAATAACACGTGGCTGCGCGATCAGACGTCCGGGTGAGGTCCCGTCGAGGTCCTGTGGTTAGGGGGGAGGTGCCGATCACACCACAGGCAAAGTAGTGGGGCAGGGTGGCAAACGGGGTTGTGGGTTTTTTAAAAACTGAAGTGTGCGCATGCTCCGTTGGGTGCTTGTGCGCATCCCATGGAGACTTGGGGGGAAAAAAACCCTTTTTGCGAGGGGACATGGGCGGGCGCCGGATGCCACCAGAAACGCGATCAGACGCCCGCCCTTGCCCCACGGTTTCCGGAAACTAGCACCTCAGAGGTACTAGTTTTTTACCCCGCATCTTCGGTGGGAAGCCTTGGGTGAGCCACGGGAGCGCTACGCTTCCCAGATGTGGCAGTGTGATCGCGCCCGAAAAATCCGCCTATCTTCCGTCTCTGTAGCGTGGCTAATACTCCGTGTGACCGCAGCCATTGAGACTCTTAACAGTTCAAATCAGGTGCAGACAGTACTGCTTTCCTTTAACTCAGCTAAAATTCCAACCCTGATGTCCCTACAAAAAATAAATCTAAGGAAAAAAGGGATTTTTTTGACCCAAATTTTTCTGAACACTACAGTTTCTCCTGTTTTCCCAAATCTTCTGGGAAACAACACTAAACTTAAAGAAGACAATCTACATGGGATAGATCCAAAAGAAAAACCTCAACTTGACTCGGCCAAAAGGAAAGCACAGCCAAAATCATTCGCCCCCAGACCTTTAAATCTGGACAATTTAGTGGAGGATGATCTTCTGCAATCTTTTACACATCTACCAAAGGAAGTCCAAGTAGAAATCACTGACAGATTGGAAGAACTCAGCACCAGTCTTGATGAATATCTCAACTAATCTCTAATGCTCAAAAGATCATGGCAAAACAACATTTCCTCTTTCTCCAATTAAAAACAATAGTGCACAAGTGGAACTTCCACCAGTTCTCATTCATGATGAAAAGACTCCTAAGGAACTAAACAAACAGGCAATATTAACAAAAGAGGAGAATAAAAATATTAACATATACCATCATGCAAAGGAAGAACAAACCCCTTCAAATAAAACTGGAACAAAGAATGGAAGCATCTTTATCAACCTTACAGGGAAATTGGATTTGATTTCATCAGACTGACTACCTAAAAGATTCCATCTTATCTCCTGGAACATAGCTGGCTGGAAGAAAAAGGCCAATGACCCAGACTTTATTAACTACCTAAAATCTTTTGATTGTATTTTTCTCCAAGAAACCTGGTCTCTATCGGATTTGAAAATAAGAGAATTAATTTCCTTTAACATGCCGGCATACAAATTGTATTCAAAAGGTCGCAACAGGGCTAGGCTTACTTTGTTATTCAGGGTCAATCTTTCAGTAAAGGTGATTGATAGTTTGCCACCCTTCACCCATGCATTCCTAAAAATTCCTGCTTTATGGCTTTGACACTGAACTAATTATCATTAATCTTTACTTTTCCCCACTACTAATTTAATCTCGTCACTAAAAAAAGACAAACTATCCATATTCTTAACAACTTTACAGAAAAAATACCCCACAGCTCATTTCATATTGTTGGGAGATTTCAATGCTCGAATTGGTCCAGACAATCAAACACCGAGTTCACAATTGAGCTATGAGGAGAATGAGGAATCACTTCCCCCGTCCCTTCTCTTTCCAGAACATCAAAAGACTCCTGGATCAATAAGGCAGGGTCCAATTTAGGAAAACTTTGTATTACACACAACTTAATAATTTTAAATGGTATTTCTCAGTTTCCTGACACCAATGAATTTACATATGTTTCTACGTGAGGCTGCAGTGCAGTAGATTACTGTATCTTCTCACCTTTCACACTTCCTTTTATTAGCAAATTTTCCATTGGCTCTAGAACCGAAAGCGACCACCTCCCACTTGAAGTTAACTTGGTCTGTAAAAATAATTTCTATCCAAATTACCTTTCTATTTTACAAAATAATGCTGAGCACACATTGAGGAAAATAAGGTGGACATCCACCATAGAGAACAGATTATGCATTTTACTTGAATCAGATACAGCTTCTAATTTGAAAGAGTGTTTAAATTCGTTAAGATCTCCCATAGAATCTCTTTCTTATTAGCATCAGTTAATAGACTTGCTTGATTCTCTTGCCAAACCTACAACCTCAGTTTCTTATAAGCCCTTGTCCTAGTTTGACTCAGACTGTTTATCAGTGAAAAAATCAGTAAGGTCTGCATGTACAGAATTTCGGTTAACGAACAATCCTGTTAAACTAAAACAATATCAGGATCAAAATAAATTCTACCAAGAACTTATGCTTAATAAGAGGAGACTATTTTATCAGAGAAAATGGGCCAATCTGATGCAAGCGTTAAAATCCAATAATAATAAAACTTTTTGGCAGGTGATATCAACTCATATAAATAACAGACCTGACTATTTTAGTCCAAAAATCCACCCCCAAATTTGGACTGATTATTATGTCAATCTTTAATACTATGGACACTCTATCAACCAATATTGATAATACAATCTCAGGTGATATTCCAAACTGACCTCCTGTAAATTCGGATGAAATAGGTGATTAGATTTCAGAACTAAAATTTAGTAAATCCCCTGGCCCTGATGGAATACCTACAGAAATTTTAATTAAACATCCACAGTGGTGGGCTCCTCCTCCTCTATCTACTCTCATTAGCCAGTCTGGGTTGATGCCACAATCTTGGCTAAACTCCATTATTATTCCCATCCTAACAGTCCAGAGAACTTTAGACCAATTAGCCTTCTTTCTATTATCAGTAAACTATACACAAAATTTTTAGAAAGACGTCTAAAAGACTGGATGCACTCCCACCAGATCATCCAACCTGAACATATTGGCTTTTCTAAAGGCAATTCAACTGTAGATCATTGTTTTCTTTTATCTTTTTTGGCTGATAAATATATGAATTGTGGCTCCAAAAAGTTGTATGCGGCCTTCATTGATTTGAAAGGCGCATTTGATTCGATACCCAGACAATTATTATGGAGGAAACTTGAACTTATGACATCGACCCAAGACTACTATTTTTGATTTAAAAACTTCATTCCTCTACCTCTTGCCAAGTCAAATATTCAGAATCTGGGAACTTAACACCTAAAATACCAACCTCTAAAGGTGTGAAACAAGGTTGCATTTTAGCTCCTCACCTTTTTAATTTATTTCTAAATGACTTAGCATTATCATTAGGGCCCATCAATGGCCATCCCCCTAAATTAGGGTCTTATGCAGATCCTCTCTTACTTTATGCTGATGACAACACAATCCTTTCTTGTTCTAGAGTTGGTCTTTTAAGATTTTTACAAGCTTTTCACAAATACTGTCAATACAATTCTTTAGTCATTAACTATTCAAAATCCAAAGTTTTAGTTTTCTCCAAATGCTGGAATCAAAAAAGTGGTTTATAGGTAACACAGAAATTACCCAAGTAAAAAACTTTAAATATCTAGGCATCACCTTTCAGCATAATTTAAATTGGGTAACCCATAGATCCTAAATCACCACTGCAGCTAAGTGGGCTACTACCCAGCTCAAGCAGTTCTTCACTAATGGTAACCAGTATGTTCCTGCTGCAATAAAGATTTTTGAGACAAAAGTTCTACCTCAAATGCTTTATGGCATCCCAGTCTGGATAAAGGCATTCAACAACAATTTAGAGAAAATTTAGGCAAGATTTTTCCGACAACTTTTAGGAGTCTCTAATTGTACCAGACCACCTCACATGTCTCTTGAGAAACCTGTATAAGGGTCAAGAAGCAACAGTTAGAACTGGATATGGAACAACTGATTGGTTTAGCATAGGGAAAGGAGTACAACAAGGATGTATATTGTCACCTTGCTTATTTAATATATATGCAGAGTACATCATGCGAAATGCTGGCCTGGATGAATCACAAGCAGGAATTAAGATTGCTGGGGAAAAGATCAACAACCTCAGATATGCAGATGATACCACTCTAATGGCTGAAAGTGAAGAGGACCTAAAGAGCCTCTTGCCCAGGGTAAAAGAGGAGAGCGCAAAAGTGGGCTTGAAGCTCAACATCAAAAAAACTAAGATCATGGCATCCGGCCCCATCACTCCTTGGCAAATAGAAGGGGAAGTCGTGGAAGTAGTGACAGACTTCACGTTCCTGGGATCCCAGATCACCACAGACTGTGACTGCAGCCATGAAATTAAAAGACGCCTGCTCCTTGGGAGGAAAGCAATGGCGAACCTAAACAGCATGATAAAAAGTAGAGACATCACCCTGCCAACAAAAGTCCACATGGTCAAAGCAATGGTATTCCCAGTAGTCATGTATGGCTGCGAGAGTTGGACTATAAGGAAGGCCAAGCGCCGAAGAATAGATTCTTTTGAACTATGGTGCTGGAGAAGACTCTTGAGAGTCCCTTGGACTGCAAGAAGAACAAATCAGTCAATCCTCAAAGAAATCAACCCTGACTGTTCCCTGGAAGGCCAGATAATGAAACTGAAGCTCAAATACTTTGGCCACCAAATGAGAAGGGAGCACTCACTGGAAAAGACCCTGATGCTGGGAAAGATTGAAGGTCAAAGAAGACGGGGACGGCAAAGGATGAGATGGTTAGACAGTGTCATAGATGCAACAAACATGAAATTGAGCAAACCTCAGAGGACGGCGGAAGACCGGAAGGCCTGGCGTGATCTGGTCCATGGGGTTGCGAAGAGCCGGACTCGACTGTGCGACTGAACAACAACAACAAAAATTGTACACCGTATTCGGCACTTTGTATAGGATTGGGCCAGCATTTTATTAAAACAAGAATTTGGCTAATAACCTTTAAATATTGGCTTACCTTTTCGAATTTCTTCAAACTCTTTACTTTCAAAATTAAAAAGTGATCCATATAGTATTACCTGGCTTTCAACTATCGAAAAGAAAATCCAACAATTGGGCTTTTCAATTTCTTCCTGCCCTTCAATGAATCTGTTATCTTTCGAACCATAAAACAAAGGCTTCTTGACCTAGGATTTCATAACCTAAATCCTCTGCAGCCTCATTTTTCTTCCCAGGCCAAACTAAACCTCTTCATCCAGCAGGGGAAAATGGCCAGCTACTTTTACAACCTTGATCACCCTTCTCATCAAAGAGCTTTTACATTGGCCCGACTAAATATTTTCCCCTCAAAAATATTAACTGGTTGGTATAATAAAGTCCCTTTCCATGAAAGGCAATGTATCTGTCCTCTAAAATCAATAGATTCAATCCATCACATTATCTTGGAATATCAATTGCATGCAGGTTCACGTAAGAAACTCCTTTCCTCTCCACTATACCCTAAACATTGTGTTACCAATGACAGAATAATCCAATGTCTATTAAATGACACAAACCTGGACGTCGCAGCTCTGGTTGCTAGGTTTTTGGCTGAAGCGGTTAAAGATAGATACAAGCTTTCCGTATGATCTACCTTATTTTGCTGTCTCTGTAATGCCTCCTTGCTCATATTTTATCACACCACGTATTTTATTGATATGCCATTAAAGGTATTTGATTTGATATTGTTACTCAAATCCAAAGAATCCCCCCACCTGCCACAGCTGTCAAATTTCAGGCTAGGATTGCCAGCTCTGGGTTGGGAAATATGTAGAGATTGGGGGGGGGGTGGAGCCTGAGGAAGGTGGGCTATGGGGAGGGACTTCAGTGGGGTATATAATGCCATAGAGCCCACCTTCCAAAGAAACCTTTTTCTCCAGGTAAACTGATATCTGTTGCCTGGAGATCAGTTGTAATAGTGTGAGAACTCCAGACACCAATTGGAGTTTGGCAATCCTATTTCAGGCCAATAGAAAAAAATGTTCCTCTTTTATGGACAATTTCATCTCTTGATTGTAGAGTGACAAGACACAGATCTTGGGAAGTCCCTAGTCTAGCTGTGCTTAACTACAAGTCCTTCAGCTGTCCCCCTGTAGGATGATCTTCAGATCTTCTTCATAAGGCTGCACTACAGACCTTGCATATTCCAACACCCCTTCCCAAGGTCTATTGTGCTAGTCCACAAGATATGAGTTACAGCTATTATTATTATTATTATTATTATTATTATTATTATTATTATTATTATTTTTATTATTATTATTATTATTATTGAATGACAGCCTGAAAAAAATTCCTCATCCCCTTCCATGTACCCTTTCAGAATCAGCCAGTAACAAGTGATTGCCAGTTACCTTCCCGATATTTCTAGGCCTCAATAGCAACATTGTCCCCTTACATAAAACTTGTTCACTAAATAAATAAATAGCTTTAAAAGAATTTCTTTGAGAAATCTTTTAGTTGTACATTTGTACACCCATGCATGTAACAATTAGGGATGGGCATGAACCAGGAAAACATGGTTTGGTTCGTGGCATGTGTGGTTCATGAACCATGGACTGTCACAAACTTTTTGACACTAGATGAACTGGTTTGGTTTGTGAAGTTTGTGATGTGGTCGAATGCCTCCCTCAGCATGTTAGGGACACCAAACTCACAGGGAATCTCTGGCCGACTCCCTTCTACCTGCCCTCACAGGGAAACAGCACCTGGGCAGACCCCCCCAGCCAGACACTTGAAGCAAGGCAAGCATCTCCCTTATGCTCACAGCCCCCCAAGTCTCTGAAGGACAGAAAGGCAGACATCCCCAGAGTATCAACAGGGGCTCCCCAAAGTTACACCACAACAGTTTGGTGACTACCCAAGCCCCACTAGACCTGTGGAAATCAGAGTTTCCTATTTTAAAAGTTTGGTGATCCAACAACAGAGGGTATAAAACATGTCCTCAGTTAAGGCACTCAGCATGAGCAGACAGACAAGGCTGGCTCAGAGAACTGAGTCCACCTAACACCCAACCCCAGCTGGGAGACCAGTTCACAATTAGGCGGGTATAAAAGGTAGGTCCTCACTCAGCTAAGGCACCAGTAGCTAAGCCCCACCACTCAGTGTGAGCAGAGGGACAGGGTGGGAAAGAGCCCTGAGTCCACCTAACACCCAAACCCCAACAGGGGAGTGGAATCACAATCAAAATGTGGGTTCTTACTCACCCAAGGCACCCTGTAGCTGAGCCCCACCATTTGACATGAGCAGAGTGAATGGGTGGCAAAGAGCCCTGAGTCCACCTAATACCCAACCCCCCCTCCCAGCAAGGGTTCACAATCAGGGAGGTAAAAAATATGGGGTTTTGCACAGCCAAGGCACCTGGTAGCTAAGCCCCTCTGCTTAGCTTGAGCAGAAAGATGGGGTGGCTCAGAGCCCTGAGTCCATCTAACACCCAAACTCCAGCAAGGAAGAGGAGTTCACAGTCAGGAAGGAATAAATTAATGTGCTCTGGGACAGATTTTAACAAGTTCCCTGCCTCTCTGCAAAAAGTGGATAAACAAAAGGGTGTGGAGCTGAGCTGAGCATATATATAGCATTCTGATCCCATAGACCAGATTGGGAACTCTATTACTGACAACCAGCAGTGCCTGTTAAGCTTTGGAAGGCTCCTATTGATGTTTCCAAGACTAGAGAATTCCACCCCTCTGTTGCCTTGGAGTTTTGTAAACAGTTTAATTGAGCAGAGACAGTCTGTCTGGAAATGTATCTATTCACGAACCACCATGAACAACACCAAAGTTCATGAAATGTTTTTGTCGGTCACCCTTCCATTAACATTTCCATTCATTTTTATTGCTCATAGACCCATAAGTCATAAGCAAATAGGATATAATACAAAATACAACATATATACATACAGTACATTACAATTACAGTTACAATTTCACAAAATTAAACAATTTGGTTACCAAATATATATTAACTGCCTAAAAGAGTAAATTCATTTAATACCACCCAGGGTTACAGATAAAAACTTTGCCACTGCCAACGTCACATTTGGATCAGTATCAACTAAGAGATTAGCTAAAAGTTCCTGATTAGTAGCAGGGCTCCATTTTTAAATATACACTGAGAGCCATCTGTCACAAGCCATATTGTGTTTTCTGCAATCAATGAAAAAAATGCCAAATTGTTTCCAAATCACCTGAATTACAATTACAAAGTCATTCTGAAAAAGGGGTCCCTAGGAATTTGCCCGCTAGTTCCCCAAGAAGCAAAACATTTAATCCTGCCTTGGAAAACAATATTCTATATTTGGAGACCATCAAAGATTTACAGTAAGAAGGCAAAGATTCTGGAATTGGAAGACCTAAATAATACAAAGAACAGACCCGTCAAGCTTGGCAACTTGTACTCTTATCTAAGCATAAAACGCTAGATTTAATTTGCTTCTGCACAGAAGGGTTGTCAGTTGGAAAGTTCAGGGGGAAATCCTAAACTTTGTAATCTGCCATCAGCCAATTGCAGCCATGAACTTCAAAAACTGTCCTTCGCTAAAAGGTGCAAATAACATCCCTCTAGGGAATAGAGTATTTTTAGCCTAAAGAAAAAAGTTGCCATCCAAGCCTTTGCTTCTAAGGACTGCTCAGCAAATTCCACATGAATAGCTGGACCAGACACACATGAGACAGAGAACGAAGAAAAGAGGTTAAACAGGAGTCTAACTTGTCGTTGACCCTAGTAATAAATAAAAGAGCATCATAAAGTAATTGGGAAACCACTTTTGTATGATAAGCATGAATGGCAGCAGGTAAAAAGTTACCGCCTGTAGTCCGGAAAAATTTTAAGACGGCAGATGAATGTATTAATACCAGCTTCTTAGCGGCAGTAATATGAGTTTTCCAGGACAAATTATAAGAAAAAAGCACACCCAAGTAATGAAAGGAATTAACCTGTTCGATCAACTGGCCGTTTATTAACCAAGAAAAACGGCGAGGTGGTACACCTTTAGAAAAAACAACTACTTTGGTTTTGGAGTAGTTTATGTCTAGTAGCTCCTGAGAGCAGTAAAATGCAAAAGTGTTCATCAAATGTTTCAGTCCAACATATGACAGGGATAACAAGAACATATGACAGGCATTGGCGGCATAAAATAAATTTGATATAGGTTTTTGAGACAGGTGGGGAGGATGGAAGGATTCACCAGAAAGGTGGTTTTCAATGTCATTAATATAGAGGTTAAACAAATAAGGTGCTAATAGGCAGCCCTGATGAACACCTCTATTAATTTTAATCATTTTAAACAGTTGGCCTTTACTCCCACACCTCACCTGTGCAGTGTTGTTTTGGTAAAACTTGTGAATTAGCCAAAGTAGCCAATGATCCATTTTGGTTTTTGCAAGCTTTCCCCACAATCTGGCATGAGGAATTGCATCAAAAGCCCTTTTCAAGTCAATGAAGGCAACATATAGTTTACCTCCCAAAGGATTAATATACTTCTCAGTCAAATGAGTGAGTACTGCACAATGGTCAATGGTAGAAGTCTGGCTCTGAAAACCAATCTGAGAGGGCATAAGGACTTGTTTCTCTAAGAGCCAAGTCAGTAATTCAATCAATAAATAGTAGGTAAATAATTTGCCCATACAAGAAAGCAGACTAATTGGTCTGTAATTGTCAGGTTTGGAACTATCACCTTTTTTATGCATCGGAACAACTATTGAATTTAACCAAGATTTTGGTATAAAGCCAGAATGGCAAACGTTAGAAAAAAAGGGAGCCAAGATCTTACTCCAGCCTGGAATACCTTCCATTAACATGAAATGGCCAAAATTAATGATGAACTTTCGTTTGTGAGCCAATTAGTTCCCATCCTTAGTCACAATAAACACAATTTTTAAATTAATTATGTATGGATAATTCCTGATGAAGAATGACTATAACCCCCCTTTCCTTATACCTGTATAGGCAATACTACTTATTGCAGAACATATTTTTTAAGCTGGTTGTTTTTTTCAGAGCTGTGTTTAAAAAAATAATGACTTCCCCCCCATAATGGAAAATATTTTATTGAACACATTCTGTATATATTTGGAAACAAATGCAAAGAATGCAAGTATTATGGAGCGGAAGTCACACAGAAGGCACATAACCAACAGGAAGTTTATTGTAACCACAAAGACACATCAGGGGGAAAAGCCCTCCACACAAACCTTGAACTGAACTGGCTGCTAGCCAGAGCCAAACTGAACTGGAACTGGAAAGTTAAACTGTGAAGAGACTGAATTCCAGTAACTCTGAGGGCCAAACTAAATATGATAGTGTCACTGGATCTGATCTGCAATGGCCCAGTTATATGGCCCACATTATGGCAGGCTGAGGAACTTTTGTTTCCTGCCCCCCTCATGCTTTTCAAGGTCCAAAACAGCTGGGTATGTTTGACCTTTTTGGACCTTGAAAGGGGGGGGCATGGTGTGTGACAGGAGCTTCTCAGCCGGCTACACTGTTTTGCAGCATTTTAAAATCCCTCTAAAATAGCATTGTCCATGAGTTGAACAGACATTCATGTCTGTTTGGCTCTGCGTATAGCAAGCCAAGAGGCTCAGTGCATGAACATCAGCCTGCTAACCAAAACAGAGAACAGACTAAACCATGGACTCCAGTAAGCAAGTAGAAAATATTGGTTACATTGGCTCATCAATGCACTTAACTGGTAGAACTATCACATTTTTATCCCATCTTTCCTCTAAACAGCACAGGGTAGCAAGCATGATTCTTGTCTCCGCCATTTTATCCTCATGGTAACCATATATCTGGGCTAGTTTGATGGCTGAATCAGTCTTAAAATATAGCTTGAACATGGCTGATTTTCATGTCCACTCTTCCAAGTGTTACCAGCCTTACTCCAATTAATACTGGGAGATTTGGAGGTGGTGGCGCATGAGGAGGGTGGATCTTAGGGGTGACACCACTTCTTCCATTCTCCTCTAGGAATTCTCCCAATCACTATGGTCTTCACCACAGAGATTGAGGAAATTCCTAGAGTGGCACAGAGGAAGTACTGCCACTTCTGGGCACAGGATCAACAAATGTGACAGTATTTACCATAGAGGCTGAGGAAGACTCAGTGTCACAATTGATGCTCTTCCCTTTTTTCTCCCCCCACTAAAATTAGTGAGGGTGGGGAACTGAGGGCATAGGCAGGAAGTTGCACACTGCCACCAGGCAAATTTCAGCCATAAATTCTGTTATTCCTCTCTTAATCTGAGATTTGAATCTGCCACATATGTTAGTGGCATTCACAAGGGTGTTTGTGACGTGGATGCTTGTCTGTGAAGGAAAGGACTACTGATTCAATTTGTTTAGGCACTTGATTTGGACTTCATCCAATGGTCTGGGTGGGAAAGGCTCAGTATCTATCATCCATCTCCAGACACAAACATTTCCAAATCAGTTGCTATATTTTAAAGAGGTTATTCTTTCTTACCTTTCTGCTCTTTAGCTGGAAGCCAGGGTTATCAGAGTATAACATGTTGCAATGTTTGCTTCTATTCAAATCGTTTATGCAATTAGTATCACTGGTGAAACACTGCACATATTCAGCAAAGTTTCATCATTTTGTATGTGGCTTTTATAATGAGCTATTAGGAATTGCTGGGCTCACTGGCAGAGCACATGCTTTGCATGTGGAAGGTCCCAAGTTCAGTCCCTGCCCCCTCCAGTTAAAAGGATCATAATGTATGCGGGCCATGACCTTGATAGCCCAGGCTAGTCTGATCTCATCAGATTTTGGAAGCTAACCAGCCCAGGTCAGTTTGGTCAGTTTTTGGTTGAGAGACCACCAAGGAATACCAGAGTTGCGACACAGAGGCAGACAATGGTAAGCCACCTCTGAAGGTCTCTTGCCTTGAAAACCCTATGGGGTTGCTGTATTCTCTGCCAGAAAATTGATGTTTGTCTGATTAGCCAATAAATGGGTTAGTGATGGTAAAAGGCAATGTCTTTGTTCATAGGAACAAAAGGAGGAAATTGCCAGGTGATAGGTGACTGGTTTATTATCATACAAAGCTTTGTATCATATATCATATCATATCATATCATATCATATCATATCATATCATATCATATCATACAAACCTTTATCATCTGGGAATTTTTCTCTTTTGTTCTGCTGGCACATTATGGGGTGTAGCCCAGTTTTTCTTCATCATATTAATAAGCCATCAATTTTGTGCGCTAGTCTCAGGTACCAGATGTCATTCCTTTCACCACATTTATCTGAGATCATGAATACCTTGCTGAAACCTGCTGTACATCTTTCTTTCTTTCTTTCTTTCTTTCTTTCTTTCTTTCTTTCTTTCTTTCTTTCTTTCTTTCTTTCTTTCTTTCTTTCTTTCTGATAAACACTCAACTATCCAGTTTGCTCTAAGAGAGAACAGTCTTTCAGATAATAACTCAAATTAAAGTAATCCTTGAGTCCCATTTTAATAGGCATGCATGCCAAGAGTGTCCTGGATTAAAATCCTGTGTTATTTTTAATTTACTGGAATTTACACCCATAATGATAGGAATTTACATTCATAGTTATTTTGTTCCAATGGCCAAGGTTGATTGGATTTAAAATTTGCCACAATACTTTCCATTAACAGCATGATGGACCTGGAACTGAACTACAAATGGCAAAGGCTATACAGTTGCCAGATATTTATGAACAATAGAAGGGAAAGGGAAACTTTTAAGTAATTGTTTATCCTTTGATGTCTGAATTGTGTGTGTGTGTGTGTGAAATACTTAAATCTGCATATCAGGCCTTTTGGTCCATTCGCTGTTGATTTGTTTCTGGCTCATTTTGAGGTTTTGGTTTTGATCTGTGAAGCTCTTGTGAGCTTGGGATCCAAGCACTTGAGGGGCCAGCTGTCCTTTTATGATACCGAGCTCAAATTCCTGCACCTTGTTTCTATGCCCTGCCCACGGTATGTTCAGTGGCGTACCTAGCCTATTTGATACCCAGGGCAGATAATTCTGTACCAACCCCCTCCTCTATTATTATTTTTTTGCTGTCAAGTCACAGCTGATTTATGTTGCCCCCATAGGGTTTTCAAGGCAAGAGATGTTCGGAGGTGGTTTGTCATTTTGCTTGCCTCTGCGTTAGCCCTGCTTAGCTTCTGAAATCTGCTAAGATCAGGCTAGGGCAGTAATAATAATGAAATAAAACCAGAGGTCATTTCGGGGGGGAACGCGGGGGAATGCAGTTCCCCCGTGTGAGGTACTGGGGGGCGGGGCACATGACGAAGCCCCGCCCCCTGCTTCCGGCCGCCCAGCTTCCGGCCCTCATTCAGCCAGGAGGAGGCAGGAGAAGAGCGGAGGGTAAGTTGCTTCCTCTCTGCCGCTCCCCACCCCTGCCTGCCTGGGGCCAGGAAGGGCCTTCGCAGGGCTTCCTTGCACTCCCGCCGGCCTTGCAGGTCCACCGCCGGGCCCCTCAGGGGGCTCGGCAGTGGAGCTGCCAGGCTGGTGGTGGCGTCTGGGACTGTTGGGGGCGGGGTGTGTGGCCTTATGACACACTTCCGGTGATGTCAGGGGGTATGGCATATGCTAATGAGTTATGCTAATGAGTTCCCCTAGCTCTTTTTCTACGAAATGACCCCTGAATAAAACAAATAATAATAATGGCCAGAAAATAGATTTAGGTGGGTAGCCATGTTGGTCTGAAGCAGTAGAACAAAGTTTGGTCTTAAAGGTGGCACTGGATCCAAACTGTGTTTCAATGGCCTGAAAAGAAATGCAGACAGTGAAAAGTTTATTTACTTTAACTTCGTATATATAATCATGCCAGAAAAAATAAATAAATCAAATTTCAACATGCTATTCCATCATGAGAGCCAGCATGATGTAGTGCTTAAAGTGTTGGACTAGGATCTGGGAAATCCAGATTCGAATCCCCACTTTCTGCCATGGAAGCTTGTTGGGTGACCTTGGGCCAGTCACATTACTCTCAGCCTAGCCCTGACCTGGATAGCCCCTCGATAGCCTGATCTCATCAGATCTCAGAAGCTAAGCAGGGCCAACATGGAGGCAGGAAACGGCAAACCACTTCCAAACGTTTCCTGCCTTGAAAACTCTACAGGGTCACCATAAGTCAGCTGTGACTTGACAGCAAAAATAAAAATCCATCACACCACTTGTGTTCTGACCAGGCACTTGGGAGGGCTTCAGTTCTCCATTTTGAAGCCCAAGAGCTGACCGTCTCAAACATCTACAAGGCATTTTTGAGAGCTAGGAGTCTGTACTAATTTTTTACTAACACTAGCCAAAGCATCACAAAATAGTGATTGCAAGCTTCACCAGCCTGGATGTTAAGAAATACACTACCCCCCCCCCCCAAAGGCGCCCCTGCCCTCCATAATTTCCAAGGAGTGCAGAGCAATATACATAGCTCTTCCCTCCTCCATTCCACCATGTAGCATAGGTTACTCATAGAGATCCTGTGAATTTTGCATTAAACACTTTAGACAGTTGAAATTGACTTAAGCTGATCTCCAGTTCTGTTTGGTTTGGCACAAAATAACTCAAATGCTTTAAGTTTACACAGCTTCACGGTTTATGATGAAGAAACTGAAATTGTTAAATATTTTCTATTCCTTGGCTCCATCATCAACCAAAAAGAAGTGGTTTTTATACCCATTTTTCTCTTCCTTAAAGAGTCTCAAAGTGGTTTACAATCACATTCCCTTCCTCTCCCCACCACAGGCACCTTGTAAGGTAGGTCAGGCTGAGAAAGTTTTGAGAGAACTGTGACTGGCCCAAGATCACCTAGCAGGCTTCATGTGGAGGAGTGGGGAATCAAACCCGGTTCTCCACATTAGAGTCCACTGCTCTTAACCACTATATCATGCTGACCAGAGGTCATTTCGGGGGAGATCGCGGGGGATCGCAGTTCCCCTGGGTGAGGTATGGGGGCAGGGCACATGACAAAGCCCCGCCCCCTGCTTCCGGCTGTCCCGCTTCCGGCCCTCATTCAGCCAGGAGGAGGCAGGAGAAGAAGGAGGGTAAGTTGCTTCCTCCCTGCATCTCCACACCCCTGCCTGCCTGGGGCCAGGGAGGGCCTTCGCAGGGCTTCCTTGCACTCTGGCCGGCCTTGCAGGTCCACCGCTGGGCCCCTCATGGGGCTCGGCAGTGGAGCTGCAAGGCCGGCGGTGGCCGGGACCGTTGGGAGCGGTGTGTGTGGTCTTATGACACACTTCCGGTAATGCCAGGGGGTGTGGCCTTATGACACACTTCCGGTGATGTCAGGGGGTGTGGCATATGCTAATGAGTTATGCTAATGAGTTCCCCTAGCTCTTTTTCTACGAAACGACCCCTGATGCTGACTCTCACGAAGAAGATTGACACTGGGAAGGGCAGCCATGGAGGAAGCAGAAAAGATTGTTAAGTGTAAGGATGTGTTGCTGGCACTCAAGATCAAGATAATTCATAGTATTCCACATTGCTATGTATGGGTGAGAAATCTGGACAATGAAAGTTGGACAATGAAGAAATCTGGCAGGAAGAAAGTTGATTAATTGGAAATGTGGTGTCGGAAGAGAAAAAGAAAAATAAGTGGGTTCTAGATCAAATCAAGCATGAACTCTCTCTGGAAGCTAAAGTGATGAAACTGAAACTATCATCCTTTGGTCACATGATGAGACTACAGGACTCATTGGAATAGGCAATAATGCAAGGAAAAGTTGAAGGTAGCAGGAAAAGAGGAAGACCCAACATGAATTGACTCAATCAAGGAATCCACAGCCCTAATTTTGCAAGAGGTAAGCAATAGGATGTTTTGGAGGTCATTAATTCATAGGGTCACCATAAATCGAAAGCAACTGGAAGGCAATTAATACATGAACAACTTGAATGCCTACTAAACAGGTTTGCATTGGGTGTTTTCATAGCTATGCTATGCAAAAAATCCCAAAACACTGCTAATCCTACACATCAGTAGCCATTAACTCTACTAAGGACTACTTAGATAAATTCCTAGTGGTAGGAATTTTTTTTAAAAATGAAGATGTATTTTTGAGTGATTTATATGAGTTTAACTGTCTCTTTAAGCAATTGCCTGCTCAGTGGAGCAGCAGCAGAACAACAAGCAGAGCTATGTGAGAATGGGCATGTCCAAAAAGCTGATCGTGTCATACTGCACTATTAGGAAACTAATGATCAGCTACAACCCTAATGTTCAGCTATGAACTAGTCAGCAAAAATTCAGTCCATCAAAAAAAAAATAGGCTCCTTGTCTGCTACTGGCAAACAGGTTGTGATCTGAACCAGACAGTACTCAAGAATCCCTAGTTACACTTAGATATTAAATTGTGACTGAGACAGTCTAATAGGCCCACTTGAGAGGACGTATTGCCATAAAACAACCATATGGAAACTAAAAGTCTGTTTTGGTGTATTAAAGCAATACACTAACACCTAATAATCACGGTACTGTGCATTAAGCAAACATTACAGTGTTGCATCTGGGAGGCACAAAACTCCCATTGCACATGTGCTGCAAATTCCTCATGTTGTTCCCCAACAAACACAAGGAGCTCGTAATGTGTAGATGGAGCCTGATGAGAAAGCATGAGCCTTAGCTAGGGACCAGCTGAACTGAAAACACTGTTGATGTTATCTGGTAATGTCTGTGGAATCCAGGCCTCGTTTCAAGATGGAGCTCACCGGAGCAACGCTCTGGCAGAGAGGAGGCCAGGGGGCAGGGACATGTAGCAAGCCCCGCCCCCTGCTCCCAACAGTCCTCCCCTCAGTCAGCCAGGGAGGACAAAGAAGAAGCAAGGAGAGCCGTTCTCAACCCCCCAGTGTTGTCTCTCCAGGCCCTGTAAAGCCCTTCCCAACCCCCCAGCATCATCTCTCCAGGCCCGTGTGGCCATGCGGGGCCCTGGAGAGCCCTTCCCAACCCCCCAGCATTGTCTCTTCAGGTCTGTGCGGCTGCATGGGACCCTAGAGAGCCCTTTCCAACCCTCCAGGGCTGCCTCTCCAGGCCCACGTGGCTGCGCGGGACCTGGGGAAGGCCACCAGAGGCCCCTCCAGAGTGCCTACAGAGCCCCCCACCTTTCCTGGCCTGCTTGCCTTGGCGGACAGCCCGGGAAAGGCCTACAGAGCCCCCCGCCTTTCCCAGTACCTGGCTGGTGCAGGGTGGTGTCAAGGACTTGATCGGGGTGGGTGGGTGGCGGGGGCTTGATGGGGGGAGCCTCCCTCCCTCCCCATCTCTTTGCCCTCTTTCTTTCCCTCCTTCTTTCCTTCTCTCCTTTCCCTCTCTCCCTCCTTATTTCCTTCTCTTTCCCCCTTTTTCTTTTCCTCCTTCTTTCTTTCTCTCCTTCTCTCCTCCCTCTCTCCCTCTCTCCCTCCCTCCCTCCCTTCCTTCCTTCCTTCCTTCCTTTCTTTCTTTCTTTCTTTCTTTCTTTCTTTCTTTCTTTCTTTCTTTCTTTCTTTCTTTCTTTCTTTCTTTCTTTCTTTCTTTCCAGATCTCTGTGTTCCTCCCCCCATAGCTAGCAATCCAAAACAGTCCCGTGGCATCTTTAAGCCCAAGGCTTATTCAGGTAGAAGCTCTCCCTCCTCTGTGAGGGCAGATTACCCCCCCAATAGGTAGCAAGTCAAGAGTCCAGTGGCACCTTTAAGCCCAAGGTTTATTCAGGTACAAGCTCTCCCACTTTCTGACATACTTCCGGTGATGTCAGGGTGTGTGGCATATGCAAAAAAGTTATGCTAATGAGTTCCTGCATCTCTTTTTCTATGAAATGACTCCTAGTGGAATCTAAGCATGTAGTCCTTTGTTGAGGGCAAGTGTCTGGCACTTATGGTCACCAAGAAGAACTGGAAAGTGTGCAAGTAGTTTCTGTTGAACAGCTAAGCTGTAAACTGTCCCGAAATAAAGGCTGATTCATACAGCCACTGGGCTGATTTTGTTTTTTTATACTGTGTCAGAATGACTTTGCAAGGCCACCTAGTGGAAAAAATGAAGAACCTTTTATCTCAATACTCAGCAAACCCATTTATGTATCATGCACCAATAGTGCATTATGGTCTGCAGCACATTCTGTGGTCTACTCTGTGATCCTTCTTTTGTGTCTTGAATCACTGGGAACCAAAATGAGTCTTTGGGAATACATGGGGGAGTACCTATAAGAAAAACAGAACCAGAGAACAGGATAAATATCTGCAGGAATACCATGCAGTGAGAGTGGGTGGCAGTTGTTGGAAAGGCAGTATATCAGAAGATAGCTTATCTAGATTTCATTCATTACCCATTCACACTTTTTCTACCGTGTCTACTTTATTTTTCATCCAGTATATCATTTTCTCTCCCTTCCCCCTTTCTCTCTTTTAAATAAAGGAATGCAGGCAATGGAAGTAACCAGCATCTTTGCTCCTGCAAGGAACTAAATATGTCCTCTGTTGCTTTAATCTGGTATATAGAAAATGTCACTTTTGGGGGTCTTTTTCTATTAAAAGCTTCTTTAGAGATGAGTCACTTCCACAAGCATAATTCTAGGCAATCAAACCTATCAGGAAGAGAACTTGCAATTTCTTGCACTTCTAGATTGGGAGACTTTTTAAAAAGGCTATGAAAAATACTAGCATTTATAATAGGATTACAACAAAAAAGCTGAGACATCTTTATCAAGCTGCTTTTGTTGCTTAAATTAATGTTTGCTTATTATTACATCATTATTATATTACAGGAAAATATGCTTTTTCCAAGTTATATTATTACGGCAATTACACAAGCATAGAATACAAATGAGCCATTTGTCACCAAGTTCCACAGAAACCAATCTGCTACTGTGACTCCTATTATCTGTCAACATCCATTTTCAGCAGCACCAGAACTTTAATTAATCATCCCATAATCACCTAAGAACATCAAGATTATTCAACAATGATAAACAGTGCATAATATCACTTGCCTGTCTCCAAATGCTATGTAACATCTAGGTTTATAATCATTCCATGAAGCAGTAAACAAGAGGTACATCATGTACAGATGATGAAAGCTGCACAATAGGTCCACCCACAAGGGTTTTTTTTTCAGTTTTGAGGAATTCCTTAGGTACTTGGGTACTTAGAAAGTCCATACAAACAGCTTGATGAGGACTGAACTTACTCCAGAAGGGATAGAACGTTGAGAGCAGCTAATTGTCATTTGTAGGGACAATGAGATATGGCTTACTTTGGGTTGCCAGCTGTGGATTTGGAAATACTTGGAGATTTTGAGGGTGATGCCTCGGGAGTATGGGGTTTGGGGAGAGGAGGGATGTCAGAGGGGTATAATGCCATAGACTCTACCCACCAAAGCAACCATTTCCTGCAGGAGAACTGATCTGTGTCACCTGGGGATCAATTGTAATTCCATATCTCCAGTCACCACCTGGAGGTGGGCAACGCTAGGCCTACTCAAGCTTCTAAGTGTACAGAGAATTCTGGAGGGCAAGATTTTACCAGTGGTGGTAGATTATGGTTTTGAAATTGTCCCACACTTTCTTTCAGACCCCTAATCTCTCATGTATTTAAACCTCTCTAGATCTTTCTCCCTGAGGAGGTTTAGTTGTCCCCTTTTGCTGCCATCTTCTGCCGGTGTGTGAAGACTTTTTTGTTGTGTCTGGCGTTCCCTCAGTGGTCCCTCCTTCCTCCCCTATGTTTTAATTACTGTTTTTATGTTTCTATCTCTGTATTTTAGCTTTGGTTTTAATTGTTGTAATGATGTGTTTTTGTTTGATTTTAATGTTTCTAAAATGGTGTGATGATGTCACTTCCTTTGCGATGCCGGCAACGTGTAGGGTTGCCAATCCCCAGTTGGGGGAGGGGATCCCCCAGTTAGGAGCCCCTCCCCCCACTTCAGGGCTATCAGAAAGGGGAGGAATAGCTGCTGGGCGCTCCAGTCCCCATAGGTATAATGAAGAATCAATCTGTGGGTATCTGGGGCTTTGGATGGGCTGTTTTTTGAGTTAGAGGCAACAAATTTTCCACATTGCTGCTGGCGCTTCTCCTCAACTCCCCCCTCCAATTATCTAAAAGTTTGGACCAATGGATCCAATTCTATGAGCCATAAAAGAAGGTGACCCCATCCTCTATTATTTCCAATGGAGGGAAAGCATGTAAAAAGAACGTGTTCGCTTTCAATGCAAGGGCAGCTCACCCAGAACTCGCTGCAGAGTTCCCTCTCCCAGAGCCTCCCTCCCTTCTCCCTGAGGCTCCTGGTAAGTCCCCTGCCCGCTTGTTGGCCTCACGTAGCATCCCTAGCAACGTGGCCTAGGACTTGCTCTTCCTACTGGAAAGTCCCCTTGCCAGCCAGCTGATCGGCAGCTGGGGGTCAGGTCCCAGCAACGGGGGGACACCCACCTCCACCAGGGGTCTGGGAACCCTAGCTCAGGCAAAGAGCTGAAGGAGAAAAGCCTTTTAGTTCTTGCCCTTCTATCATGCATCCTGAGCTGAAGAAGATGTTCAGTCAAAGTTCCCTATTTCTAGGGTTGCCAGCAGCTCCCAGGAGTGATGAGGGAATTGAGACTTCAAAAAATAGTGATATGTGATGATATGCCACCACTTCTGGTTTTGGACCCAGTGATACTTTAGGAATTCCCCAGATCTCTATGGATTTTACTATCAAGATTTGGAAAATTCTTAAAACATCACATGACACTGATTTTTCACCCTATTTTACTCCTGCTGCTCCACAGAGCAGCAGTGGGAGCACATATCTTGCAAGCAGGAGGCTGCTACAATGTGCAGCCCTGCAGCCCTACTTATTACTGCCTTGGTGTATGGCTTATTGCTTAGAACTGAAATGTATTGAGCTATCAGGCCTTGGAGAAAAGATCAACAACCTCAGATATGCAGATGATACCACTCTAATGGCAGAAAGTGAAGAGGACCAAGAGCCTCTTGCTCAGAGTAAAAAAGGAGAGTGCAAAAGTGGCCTTGAAGCTCAATATAAAAAAAACTAAGTTCATGGCATCCGGCCCCATCACTCCTTGGCAAATAGAAGGGGAAGTTGTGGAAGTAGTGACAGACTTCACGTTCCTGGGATCCCAGATCACCGCAGACTGTGACAGCAGCCATGAAATTAAAAGACGCCTGCTCCTTGGGAGGAAAGCAATGGCGCACCCAAACAGCATGATAAAAAGTAGAGACATCACCCTGCCAACAAAAGTCTGCATGATCAAAGCAATGGTATTCCCAGTAGTCCTGTATGGCTGCGAGAGTTGGACTATAAGGAAGGCCGAGCGCCGAAGAATAGATTCTTTTGAACTATGGTGCTGGAGAAGACTCTTGAGAGTCCCTTGGACTGCAAGAAGATCAAATCAGTCAATCCTAAAAGAAATCAACCCTGACTGTTCCATGGAAGGCCAGATAATGAAACTGAAGCTCAAATACTTTGGCCACCAAATGAGAAGGGAGCACTCACTGGAGAAGACCCTGATTCTGGGAAAGACTGAAGGACAAAGAAGACGGGAACGGCAAAGGATGAGATGGTTAGACAGTGTCATAGATGCAACGAACATGAAATTGAGCAAACTTCAGAGCACAGCGGAAGACAGGAAGGCCTGGCGGGAGATGATCCATGGGGTCGCGAAGAGTCGGACTCGACTGTGCGACTGAACAACAATCAGGCCTTGGGAAGCCTTTAAAGGATGTTGTTTGCTTAGGCTCAACCCAATGTTAGAAATGGCTACCAGCTATATAATTCACGAGGGCCTAATTTCACAATAAAACTGTTCTGGGGTCTGGCTGAAGCCTTCCCCCTTGCACTATTTTCCAGACCTGAAATAGTTGTGGGGCCCACTATTTGCCCCACTGAGTGTAAAGTGAGAAGCTGTGAAGGCAAAACATTTTACCTAAAATTGTTTTCCAAATATGCTCTCCATTTGAAAATTAGCACTATATTCACAGCACTCAAGTCTTGAGAACTCATGGGAACAAAGACCCTGTAGGGGGGAATACGGACTGGGGGAAGTTTCTCCAATTGTTTATCCTTTCCTGCAGTTTCATGTGCAGAAAGAGCATTTTGATAATTGGTGGTGGTGGAGAGGATGGTTTCCAAGCAGAGTCAGGACCGGCATCTGCCACAAATGCTCTATTTTAGATTTTCTTGCATGGAGCTGGAGGTTGGATTTGATGGCCAACAAGTTCTTTCCCAACCCTATCATCCCTCCCCAAACTTATTATTACTATTATTACTGTTAATAGTATTGGTATGAAACATTGTTACATCACAGGATGCTCTTGCAATTTCCACTTTTGTTGTCATTCTTTCCAGCATTTCAAAATGCGTCCGAGTGTTTACTCACATGGTCCATGTGATAGACATTGAGCCTGAAGGATGACCCGATTATTTAAAATGATACTCTTACACCACACCCTTGCTCTGATTTCCTTTCCTAAAAGCAAATTACTGTCCTATAAACACCAATCCTTGATAATATGTTTGCCAACATCCAGGTGGGTCAAGTAACGAATATACACTGCAAGAAACTTTTGTAAATTAATGTGTTCTGTTTATAACTATCATTCTATAAAGTGCATTGTGTATTATTATAACATCCTAATATATATATATATATATATTCAGTACATTCAGTATAACAATAACATACAATCCATATAATATAACAACTACCAGTCAATTTTGCATCAGTATTTTAAAAGTCAAACCCCAATGCGAGTTTCCAGAATTACAAGCCCACTTCTACTTGCATGAAATCTTCCAGAAGGGGGAAAGCTTTCATTTATAGTTGTGTTGATGCTTATTGCCGGACGGTCCGGCGTAATCTTCGCGGGGGCTGGGGGGCTAGCGCCCCCCGAAATTTCCCCAGAAGCCCCGCCCACCCCTCGCCCTCCCAAGCCTCCACGTTATGGCCGCCCCAGCTGCTGTCCTGCCTGCCTGCCTGCCGGCTGTCAGAGCCCGAGGGAGGGGAAAGATGCCTGCAGTTTGCGCAGCGGCAGCGGCTAGTTCTCGGCCGGGGCAGCGGCGGCAGGCCAGACCCTAAACAAAGGCCCGGAATGGAGAGCGCGAGCTCGGGGAAGGGGGGGGCGCCGGGTCGTCGTGTCGTCATCTGTGCGTGCGCCCCCGCCTCCCTTCACTGGTCATTTGTTTAAAGGACATTTGCTTCCTCCCGGCTCGCGACGTCTCTGGGGCCCAGCAGAGCCAGGTGATTTGGGGATTTTAAAAGCTGCTTTGCTTTCTATGTCGTCATCTGTGCGTGCGCCCCCGCCTCCCTTCACTGGTCATTTGTTTAAAGGACATTTGCTTCCTCCCGGCTCGCGACGTCTCTGGGGCCCAGCAGAGCCAGGTGATTTGGGGATTTTAAAAGCTGCTTTGCTTTCTCTTTTTTCCCTTCCAGAACTCCCCCCCCTTTCATCTGTAACTTGACTTCA
>NW_015167548.1:72700-72846 GCF_001447785.1 Gekko japonicus
TTTTTTAGAAATGGCCATAGCTAGATTATTGACTAACGCAGATAGAAGGTTCAGCATGCTACAGAGAAAACTTGAGCCTCCCTCCTGCTGCACCCCCAAGCAAAAAAACTGCTCTTTCAAAGGGAGACAGCCTAGCTCCTTTAGAA
>NW_015167548.1:73008-73111 GCF_001447785.1 Gekko japonicus
TCCTCTTGCTCTACTGTGTCTCTTTCCCACCCCAGTGGATGAATATTGTCATAAAGCTTCTTTGTTGGTGAGTTGTTAAAATGACTCTCCAGACCTTTGTTTT